>NC_081446.1:11938456-11977399 GCF_007210705.1 Tigriopus californicus
AACTGGATTCCTATTTTTTTATGACACTACCATCGTATTCAGTCCAATCATTGGCCGCTAATTGGGCCTCGTAGATCTTCTTGGACCCGGTTTCGTGGTAAACGGGCAATCTCTCTTTGGCATCTCGTGCTAGAGCTTGGAGATAAATAACGGCATCGGTGCCATACCCATCGCATGAGTAGATCTGGAGGTTGCCCGCAAAATATTGAGCGTATAAACGGGATAATGGCAAACCATAACCATATCCGGCTAAAGGAACTGATTGCTGTCCCATCTGAGCGGCCATTGGATCGTCCGTAGACACAGACAATACAGGGTTGGGGGCCGTGGTGTAAAGATACTGGAAGATTTTTTTCTTGAGACGTCGCGGAATGCCGCCACCTCGGTCACTGATCTTGATGGTCACGTCCTCTTTGCTTTTCACTATCAAAGCCCGAATTGGCGGAAGATCATACGAGTCTGGATATGTTTCAATAGTGGCACGCATGGCGTTTTTGAATAGTTCAAAGAGAATGTGATAGAGATGAGAGGGAACGTACACGCATTCCACATTTGCTTTCTCCTCGCTCAGTTCATCATTGATGGGAATTGCTTTACTGTTTTCACAAGATTTGTCATAAGCTCTCACTTTCAACTCGGGGGATGCCATATAGTATTGCTCTGCTAGGAAGCGAGCATTCTCATAAGCTCGTTCCACGATGGGAATGACGGAGCAATTGGGGTCAATGGCACCAACACTTCGTTGGCCCTGATCAACCTTGTCGCCAAAGAGTAAAGTGTGTTGATTAATGAGCATCCGAGTGGAAATTCTCGACGTGTACAAACGATCCAGAAAATACTGGATGTTGCGCTCAAACTTGGGCAATTTGGCCTTTTTGTCTTCCTTCTTACCCGATTGAGAATACTTGGCTTTGACTTCGAGAACTGCCGAGGCCATGGTGGTAACTGTGGCCGAGTGCCGCTCTCGAACATCGACCAACACATTGGTAAACTTCTCTAAAACATCATCGGCCTCATCTGACGCGCCTTCAAAGGCCAGGAGGTCTTGAAAGCTCTGCACATATTGGTCTGTAATCTCGCGACAGCCTTGGGTTCCTTGAAGATCTTTCGGCAGGAACTGCAACTCTTTCATGATATTGGCCAGTCTCACGGGCACTTCTCTGCGAAGAAACCGAAATGATTGCTTGGACCCAGAGTTCTGCCCGAATTCAAGGTACTCTTTGATAGACAATGGAGAGGGTTGGAAAGCGGAATAGTGAGTAAGACGTTGTTGGAACTCTTCGTCCAAATCATGGGACCCAATTATGGTTTTGAGGGGTTTTTGATTGGCCACGGAGCTCGTACTGAAGAGAGCAAATGTCTTCTCCACCCGCCCAAAAGGGCTCCGTATTTTGGATAAAGATTGGTGCATTGTTTTACACTGAATCTCTCACAAGAAAGGTTTGACGCTGACCACCCCCTGAAATGGAACTGTGTTAGAGGTCGGGAAAGTCAGCAAGTACTACGAAATTTGTGGCTTGGCACCGTGTCAATTCTGATCACGCTTTCTCATGTTTTCCCTGATTTATAGACGACATAGATTTTCAAGGATGTGCCCTCGATTTTCAAGGGCTGAAATCTACGTCATAACAATAGATGTTTAACATATATATACATATATGCAAATATATGTATATCTTCACTTGAAATCGAAGGCATACTGTGAGATTGCTTTAAGAATCTGCAATGTTGAGCTGACAAGCCATGTCCTGAATCAAACAGTTCGCGTGTTATTACAAGAAAACGTGACATGATATGGTAATTCCAAGACTTACTTCTCGGGTTGATAGCAAGGACCCTTCTGCTGTTCACCAACAGTCAAATCAATCTTGGAAGACCTCTACGCTCGTTCAAGGACGGTGTTCTTCAGAATACAGTTCACTTGTCCCTGCTATTAGGAGATCATCCTAGGCTGCTAGAAGTCGTGTCTTTGTGGCTAAGGATGGCGAGAGTAGCTTTTCCGTCTGACTCTTGTTTTCTGTGTAGAGCTCCAAAAGAAACAACATTGCTGACGAAAGGAACGATTATTGATAGGGCCATAAGATGCTCGGATGACTAAGAGTTAAATAGCGAAGACCCAAAATTTGTTCCGTCCGTAAACTTGAAGTGATTGGATGGATATGTTCCATTCCAAAACGCTGATAATCTGTAGGGAAAGGACATATTATGGGCCTTCTTTACGGAGTGGTTTTCTACAATTTGGCAGATTTTGTCACGTGACATGAAAAAAGCGGGAAGTTTGAAGATAGAACTTGAAGTACATTGAGTACGTGCGGCTACATTTAGTAGCACACTCGTGTCAATTTGTTTAAAAGCAGGTGTTATAGATTGTGATTGCATCACTCGCGAATTTTATAAACGCTTAGGATGCTTATGCACTGATGCGTATTTTAGTATACATTTGGATGTCCTTGTCAGTCAAATGTTTCTCACACGTACTTGCACGCATGTAGGTGTGTGAATGAAGTTGTATAACCTTTCTTAATCATTACTAGTTGGTGTTAAGACAGCTAATAAGCTAATAAGACTGTCTTTAGTCTGATAGAAATGCATACACTGTAGCTGAAGGTGTTGAGAAGGGAGAATAGAGATATTGCATAATTTGTCATAGAGGAATACGAGCCTCATGGGTTACTTCAATTTGGGACGAAGACAACAGAACAAAGAGTAAACATTCATAACGTTTGCAATAACGCGATATATATTTTGTGAATTCCAAATTTTGGTTCTGAAAAAGACGGATTGAACCGCCATGATTTGAAGAAAAAACGTCATTCTATATTAAAGAACCAATGACAAATATGTGTTTTTTTTAATGACCTCAAAAAACACCTCTTTTGAAAGAAAATCTGAGTGAAGGCACGATTGGCAATCAAATACTCTCATATATGGCAGGACATGACAACTCATTATAGCTTGTTACGAAGCAAGGTACACGATTAGTTGGAAAGATAGAAACTTGGGCAGTGAACGAGAATGAGGCTGCACAGGGGGGTATATATTCAATCAGGTGTTTAATGCAAGTCAGTTACGATATTTGCAACGTGAACGTACGCTCTTCAAAAGCCAATGCAGAAGAACCTTTGAAATTCAACCACAACGTAGAACGATCTAAGGCACTCAACCACAACGTAGAACGATCTAAGGCACTCAACCCCAACAGCTTAAAGTGGTCCTGCATCCATCATCACCACAATTTCCACTTACTTACCTGGCTAAGTTGTATAACGTTCAGAGCAACATTGCCACCAAACAGTGAAAAAACATGTTTCACGTTGGATTCGCTAAAGGCAAACTTCTTCTACACTGAATTACATTCCACGTCACCTGGATCCATTTCCAAATCAATTGGGTACCATCTGAAGGCTAAAAAGACAAGGAAAATTGAATTGCAGGTGAGTAATATCCATCAATACTTATGAAACCCATCTACTAAATGAACATGGCATTCCAATTTTGGCTTATGTAAGCGGACAAATCCTCTCTGGTTCGTTCTGAGCTTTGTTGGGGGTTTGCTTAAGAAAACAACAAATTTCGAAGAAACTCCCCTACACTATTTCTTGTGACCGAAATAGCCCCAAGAACCTCCTAAAAGAGATCTTATTCCTTCCAGTCCAACCCAATCGACCGTGAGGACTTGCATCTCAACAGGTGACTTTGTCCAGTAGATCATCTGGTTGGAGCAAAGTTTGTGTACAGATCGGTCACGGTGAAAGTAGACGGGACCGGACGAAAAAGGTAATAAGCGAGCAAGGAGTCTCATGTCTTTGTACTAAATTATTATGACGTGACATCCTTTTCAGATAGTAGATTGGACGAGAAATTCGCCATGGCGTGTAGTGGAATATCCGGACCTCTGGCCTTGGCCATATTTTCCGCCGTTTTGGGCATGTTTCAGTTTGGTTTCAACACTGGCGTCATCAATTCCCCGGGAGTTCATATCAAGGCCTTTATCAATGAGACTGGAGACGGTGAATATTCGGAAGCTAAGGTCGAGACTTTGTTCAGCTTGGCCGTGAGTGCATGTTTGGTGGGAGGGATGATCGGGGGTTTGTCCGGGGGCTGGTTGGCGGACAAATTTGGCCGTCGACAAGGACTGTGGTACACTCAAGTATTCACCATAGTGGGATCAATCTTGATGGGCTTCTGCGAAATGGCTGGCAGCTATGCCATGCTCTTCATTGGACGATTTTCCATTGGTATATCGTGTGGATTGTTCACTGGTTTGGCACCTTTGTACATCAGCGAGGTGGCTCCTATTGACATTCGGGGTGGACTGGGTGTGGTCAATCAATTGGCAGTTACAACAGGAATATTCTTCAGTCAAGTGTTGGGACTGGAAGTGGTGCTTGGATCAAGGACTCTCTGGCCATTGTTATTGGCCTTGGGTGGAGCCGTTCCTTCCATTCTGCAAGTGATTCTTTTGCCATTGAACCCTGAATCGCCCAGATATCTTATCATCACCAAGGGTCAGGAAGAAGCTGGGAGAAAAGCCTTGGCGAAATTCAGCAAGTCGGCCAATCCAGAGGCTGAGTTTGAAGAGATTCGTAGTAGCATGGACGTGGGGAACCAAGAGAAAATGAGTGTGATCCAATTGCTCAAGTCCAAGGAATGCCGCCTTCCTCTTCTGATATGCGTTCTCATGCACCTGTCCCAACAACTTTCCGGGATGGTGGCCATATTTTACTATTCCACCACCTTCTTCATTGGAGCTGGAGTTGAAAAAGAACGTGCTCAATATGCAACTCTTGGAGTTGGTGCTATCATGATGATCATGACATTGGTAACCCTTCCGTTGATGGATCGATTGGGCCGGAGATTTTTGCATCTCACTGGTTTGGGCGGTATCTTTATTTGTGCCATCTTGATCACAATCGGACAGAATTTGGATCGAGAACAAGAGTGGGTGGGATATTTTATTATCTTCTCCACTCTTCTGTTCGTGGTGTTCTTTGCTTTTGGCCCTGGATCGATTCCGTGGCTCATAACCGGTGAAATGTTCCTTCAAGCTCCCAGACCATCTGCTTTTGCCGTTGCCACCTTAGTGAATTGGTTGGCCAATCTTGGAGTGGGGTTGCTGTTCCCTTTGATGGAACAGGAGATCTCGAGTTATTCCTTCTTACCATTTGCTGTTATCACCGGAATCTTGTACGTAACCCTCTACGTTTACTTACCAGAAACCAAAGGTCGATCTGTGGAAGAGATATCGACTCTGCTGACCTTGCCCGGAGCTTGGCTGGGATCGTACAACAAGCGAGAGAGTGCTGTCAAATTGTGATGTTTTGTACATACTATAATAAAGTAGAATACATATCAACTATAGTAGAATACGTCGCAATAAACTTGCATTTGCAAATTTATCACATATTCTGTATTAATATTATCATGCAAAAAAAAAAGATAACATTTTACAGAATGAATCGCCACTTGTTTCAGCCGTACTTTTTTGGCCAGAATTATAACGTGTATCATAAATTTCGACTGACATGACCAATATACCGAATCACTGAGCAATCAACTCCCTACCTCGTTTCCAATACCTGACTTAATTTACGGCAAATACACACGGAGAAGCCGCATTTTCATGAATATTGATAATGTCACTAGATTTTCAAAGGAAAATCAGAATAATAATAAAAAAAATCGTAAGATGCACACCCGTGTCCTAAAACTTTTATATCCAATTTCTATCTCCAATTATAAACAAGAAAAAGTCAGTTGGAGTGGGTACGAAATAACTCATCATAATTGTATAGTTGTTTCATTTCACTCAAAATGATCTCATGTATTTTTTTGCCCTGTACAGCCATAACGGAAAAGATAACCAGTTGAAAAATATTAAAATCTGCTGTAGATCAACAAGATTGTTTGTACAAAATTACTAGCATAAGAATATTAATTTGTTTAAAACAACTATTACACCAAAAACGCACATGTACTCTGTGGGAGGGAACTATAACCATATTGCGTTATTTACCAATGGTACAAATAACACGGCATGTACATATGAGTAAAACAATGTATGAATGAAAGTGTGTTTGTCTCGTATGATTTTCCATGGCACCATCAAGCAAGGCAAGTAAGAGCAAATCCTGCCTTCTTTGCTAGCTATGTGTCAGCTGAGAGCAAAAGAGAGACATTTCCGAAAGAGAAACAGTGAAATAGTCCATACTATCAAACAGAACAAGCTAAAGACAAAGGAGTTTTTTCTTTCAGACTTGGAAACAACACAGAGCGTGCGTGTATGTACTAAATAAAGGTCGCTCATTCCAGTTCTGAAAATAATAGTGGCGTGTTCACAAGGTCCATTCATTGTTCACCATCAGACCAATTGAGGCGATGGCACAGGACGGACCTGATCAGATACTTCATAGTGAATTGTTCTCCACTTGGAACTTGAACCAACCGGTGAAGTTGCGGGTAAACAGCAATCCCCCGGATAATTTACCACCCGTCTCTGTTCCCCAATTGCTGAATGTTGCCGTATCCATCGGTGGCAACCTCGACGCTTTGGCCGTCAAACGAGAAGGCTCATGGGTAAAATGGACTTACCATGAGTATCAAAGCGAAGTCTATGCGGCTGCCAAAGGGTTTATCAAATTGGGATTGCAAGCCAGACATTGCGTGTCCATTTTGGGATTCAACTCTCCGGAATGGTTTATGGCCGAGTTGGCGGCTATTCATGGCCATGGGATTTCTGTGGGAATCTATCCAACCAGTTCGCCTGAAGCCTGCAAATACATCATGGAACATAGCCGATCTCAAATCTTGGTGGTAGAGAATCAATCTCAGTTGGATAAATTCGCTCCCTTCTTGAATGACCTGACAGAATTAAAAGCAATCATTATGTATGATGGTCAGCCCAAGGATGCAAAGACCTTAAAATGGAAGGACTTTATCGCCATGGGGATGGAGATAGACGATGCTGTATTGGATGATCGAATGAAGAACATTGCCATCAATGAGTGTTGTCATTTGGTCTACACCTCTGGAACAACAGGGATGCCCAAAGCTGCTATGCTCAACCACGACAACTTGACCTGGACTGCTGGACAGTTGACGAAGATTTATTCCTTGGTTTTAAAAGGGGAACGGATTGTATCCTATTTGCCGTTAAGTCATGTGGCTGCCAATATCACTGATATCTACCTTCTCATGGCCATCGTTGGGACCGTCTTCTTTACGGATCGCGATGCACTTAAAGGAACATTGATCAATTATGTCAAGGAAGCTCAGCCCACTTTCTTTCTAGCCGTTCCCCGTGTTTGGGAAAAGATCCAGGAGCGCATGTTGGAAGTAGGACGTGAGAATAAGGGTCTGAAGCAAAAAGTCGGCCAATGGGCTAAAAAGACCGGCCTAGATAAGAACAAGAAGTTATTGAGTGGCAACCCGAGGGCTGCCTCAACACTTCAGTATAAGATAGCCAACAAATTGGTCTTCTCCAAGGTCAAACAGCAACTTGGCTTTCATAAATGCGTCAATTTCTTCTCTGCGGCTGCCCCACTTGCCACGGATGTGATCGAATACTTCATGAGCTTGGACGTGAGGATCATGGAAATTTATGGGATGACCGAGTGCAGTGGACCTCACTTATGCACTAGTCTCCAAAGCCAAAGAGTTGGAACTGTTGGACGTGAATGCCCAGGTTTTTGGAACAAAATCGATGGAACCGAAAGTGGCGAGATCTGCATGCGAGGACGGCATTGCATGATGGGCTATCTGAAAGATGAGGCCAAAACCAAAGAGATCTTCGACGAGGACGGTTGGCTCAAATCCGGAGACATCGGCACGGTTGATTTAGATGGATTTGTCAGCATTACTGGCCGGATCAAAGAGATTATCATCACGGCAGGTGGGGAGAATGTGGCTCCGGTTGTCTTGGAGGAGAATATCAAGAGTCAGTTGAGCTGCATAAGCAATGCCGTAGTGATCGGGGACAACCGGAAATTCTTGTCTTGTTTGCTCACATTGAAAACGGAGATTCACGCGGAAACCATGATGCCGTTGGGAAACCTGGCACCCAACGCCTTAATATGGCTTCATGACCAAGGAATTGACGACGAAGTGACCACAGTCCAGCAATTCGTCAGTCATGCGCTAATTCAAGAGAAAATCCAAGCCGGAATAGACCGTGCCAATGATGTGGCCCCGTCTAGAGCACAACAAATCAAAAAATGGATCATTCTATCCGAAGACTTCAGCGTCCCTGGCGGTGAATTGGGTCCCACTCTCAAGCTGAAGCGCCACGTGATTTCGGAAAAGTATGCGACCACAGTTAATAAGCTTTACAAGTGATACACAGATGCCTGCCCGTCTCATACTTTTGGTATTGATGTTAGTTGGAGTGTACGTTTTCATCTTGATGTTCTCACATCTGAAGTGGAAGAATCCGGACATCATCTGGATGCATTTATTCGTGTGAAAAGATACCAAACCTGCCTGCCCTCCCGTGGTTTGTTTGTGAGCAGTTCATGGTAACTGAGTTTTACATACTATCGCCGCGACTTCGTTTCCCATCAATTACAAATAAAAACTTTCCCTTAGACTTCAGCCAAGTTTATACGTATTTTCAGCTTGACCAGAGTCGTTTTCTTCTCCGGTTTTTGTGCCTACTCTAATTGCATAATGTCCATTTCGCAAATTCACCCTTTGCCTACCGGTGTAGATATTATTGTTTAATGCGTTTCAAAGGAAAACCACACGGAAAAAGTGTTAAGGTGCCGGGGATCCACGTTCTGGATGTGAATCGGACCATTTCGGTTTTTTTCTTTGATTTGCTGCATGATGTTTCATTTGCCAATTTAGGATGTGTGTCAAAAAAGTATTCACAACACGTTGATTCAATGAAGAATTCTGCCCTTTCCCGTTGGTCGATTCGTTACGAGCTCATCCAACTGAGACCAATGAGAATGGTCATGGTCTATTAGAAATTTTGGTTGTGCTCTATCTCATACCATTTCTCACCTCTGTCATGGATAGTGTTTGCAATATTCTTGATTTTAGAGAAACCGGATCACGGGATTGGGAAAACCGGGAAACTGGACTAGAAGGGAGGTTTTTATCTGAAGGGCAAGAATATTCATTCCAATTGATTGGATGGTTATATTCAAGAGCGGTTAATTGCTTCAATCTGATTAGAGTGTATTTGTGGACAATTCACTTTAAATTTGAACCATAAATGTGTTAACCATAATATATGGTGGGCATGTTCCTCAAGTATAAATGTTAAGCAAATGCTGGCAGAGTTGTGATTATCTTTTTAAAATGTAATTACTTACCACTGCATGGGCTTCAAATGTAATTCATATTATTGCAAATACTTGGTGTTCAAATGCAAATGCTTCATTTTACAATTACGTTCCAATTGTAGTTCAATTACATTCGAGTACATTTCTGCTTTAGGTTTAGTCAATTTGGAAAGATTTTCTTCATACGCCAAGTTTAAGAACAACATTGACAGAAATAGAAAATGATCAAAGTTAACAAGAGCTGTTGGTTCAGATACATTTAGATCAATGTGGTATATGTACTAAAAATTGCCATAAATGAAAGATCATAATGAACCTAAAGTTATTTGACATTTTCTAATTGCATCAGCCAAAATGTAATAAAATTTCAATTACAAATACCTTGATTTCAAATGTTGTTAGTCAGAACTTCTTGAAATTGTAATTGCAAATGCAAAAAAGTCTTGGATACAGTTCAGTCACAAGAACGTTCTTAATTCAATTCTTAAGAGACTTCTCAAATTCTCAATAGATCAATATTATACCATTAAAAGAGTTTTGAGCAAAAAGGGTAAATTGGAGAAGCCCATTTTACATGCAACCCCATTTTTATTGCTTCTGAAGTCACTGGAACGCCGCACATGTTAATTAGTCGCAAAGTTTTGGACCATGACTGAAACCAGAAATCCCGGTTTGAAAACAAAGGAACAGGATTCAGACCCGGGAACGGGAAATCTCGGTCTGCAAGCACTAGTCGTGGAGTTGTATAAGTTGAAACGAAACTGTACCTGAAATATGTATGTGACCTTACCGTTCATTTCAAAGGAAATCATGAAAGTCAACCACATCTCTGTCTAATCACGTAAGGAGTTAACACTTTTCCAAATTCATTTTACAATTACAACTGTGTTCAGCAATGTTTCAGCATTGTTGGTGCTACAGAAATTAGACGTAATATCAGGCACGACCTGATTGACAGCAGGTTTTCTCACACGTGAGTCCTTTGACATCAAGGGGTAAGAGAAAATAAGGCAAGTGTCTTAATGGCTCATTGCTTTATGAGGAAATCAATGAAGAGAGCATGCATTTTTGTATTTTTTTTTTAATTTTTGCATATCATCAGCCAGCTTGTACGTTTGTGTGAAGCTATCACTCATCGATACTCCTCCTTGTGGTGTGTGCTTCAGAAACTGTCAAAGCTGAAACTGGCGGGATTTGAACGTTGACGGCTTCATTATTGACAGGTAATGGATAGTGTCTTTAGCACATTTTGTGACACGTAAATGTTTTCCATGGCCAAGAATTATAAATGCTTTGCATTCAGATACTTGATCCGAAGGAGTTGTAGCACACAGCTTTTGACTTTTCGGAGCCAAATTCTAGCGTGAATAGGGGCACAAATATCGAATAAGAGCAATTTTCTTTACAAATTGAGATGGATCGGCATTGATCAATACGAGGATCGGGAAAGAGAAGCTGAGATTGATCGTGAACAAAATGTTGATCAAAGGTACTTTAGGCGAAAAGCCTTGAATCTTGGAAAAAATAATTGAACTTTACGAGCCCTAATTGCAATTGGCTCATCAATTCTCATGCGCAAAAATAACCCGCTTGTTTTCGACGTTCTAATTAGTATTGAACCGAATTACTTTCGCTTCTTTTTTTGTCCCTCATTTAACCAATATTCTAGCCAATGGTCTCCTTGAATGTGGTTACTTTTCTTACATTTCTTTCGGAAGAAATCGAGTCCGGAGGCCAAAAGTATCAATGAACTAAATTAGGCGTGCCAGGATTTTTTTTTCTTCTCGACCAAAATTGACTCACAGAAGTTTCTCAAGCCTTGGGGATTTGGCGCCATTCGAATGGCTTCCATATTTTCCTGGATCGCTCGACTGTCTGTCGACAAATCGGATGATGCACTCCAATGTACGTAGTTATATGTTATAGGAGCATTCGAATACATTGTACATGTGGTTACTGCTAGCTAACTAAGTCACCTCGATTTCGTTGTGCAGGTGTAGCGAACTATACTTGATTGTCATTCTCGTGTCTGTGGTAATGACTGAAAAAAATGTAGCTGGGAACGATCACCAAATGCGATCAAGAATCGCCTTATATCGACTTGTATCGAGATCAAGATCAAGTGATCAGGTGGACGATATTTGATCGTTCAATTTGTTGTTTTTTCCCACATATGTATTCATTGCTTCACTTTCTTTTCCTTGCTCTTGTACGTGCAATCAGTGCGTCGTCTAGTAATATCATGTCCAAGCTACGTAAACTGACTTTTCCTGGGAATTGTCGTCTCTGTATTATACTGTGAGTGCTGGGTCTTCAGCCTCAGGTGTAATCCACCTCTCATTGCACCTCATACTTATGGATTTAGAAACGAAAATGAGAGTTCTTTTCCCGTGCTTCCTAATCGGTGGAAGCGCACATTGATTTTCGCACGCTTCAGTTGGATTAAGGACTCGGCGGGGAAAACATGTGTATGAAGTAACTCACCATAAATTTGACAACTGATGATGGACAACCAAAGAAAAATAATGCCACTGTGATACGAACGAAGTTTCATTGGGAAATCTCAAGAATGAAGTCTGAAGAAACTTACACTGGCAGAGTGGTGCTTTTAGAGCACACTTTTCGGGTTTGGTGCAAGGGGAAAGTAGGGGAATATGTGGTCTCGCTTTCCCATCTGGGCCTGACCCTCCAGACCCGATCCCTGCGAACCTCCTGCTGTCATTTGTGCTCAGATTGGAAATGTATCCAAGTGTTTGGACGTGATATTTTAGCTTGTCGACCCGCCCTCGGGGTCCAGGGGACGGAAAGACCCAATCTGGGACCGCCTCTATTCCAACTCATTACATATCCTTTAGTGGGAAAAGCACCCTCAAAAGTGGTCTTCTATTTCCACTTGCGGCCAAAAGAGACCAAGACCGCTGAAGGCACTGACGATGAAGATGAGGATGCCCAGTCCGTTTTGTACCATTTTGACCACAAACAGGTTCATTTGTTAAAACAGAATTGGGTCAAAACCATCTTAGAGCTGTTTTTTCCTGGAGGATCCCCTCTGACCTCCTCTGGTCCGTTTTCCAAATCGAGACTGGTGAACGTCACTCAATCCAAAACCTACTTGAGTCAAAAGATCCTCGTGGCGTTGAATCCATTGGCGGGAAAGGGAAATGCTTTAAAAGTGTTCAGAGACATTCTGGTCCCGATCTTCAAGGATGCTGCCACCGAGTACGAGGTGCTGGTGACTGAATACCCAGGACATGCCTACAGTGTGGTCAAGAACGAGAATCTAGCTCGTTGGAAGGGTGTGGTGTGTGTCTCGGGGGATGGCCTCATCCACGAGGTTTTGAATGGATTGTTTGATCGAGTCGATTGGCAGGATGCATTGTCCCATCTCTCCGTGAGCTCAATTCCAATCGGAACCATTTCAGCTTTTGGAAGGGCCATGATTCACCTTCAAAAAGAGCCTTTCCATCACGATGGCATCTTGTCAAATGCCCTCAACGTCGGTAGGGCTATCACTCACCCCATGGACCTGATATTTGTCCAAACCAAAGATCGATCCCAAGTGGGAGTTTGCAACTTTGGTTGGGGACTTCTAAACGAACTCAAGGGAACCAAGACCAACAAGCTGAAACTCCTCAAGAACTACCGATTAGGATTGACCAACCTATTCCGGGTCTCATCGATCACGGTTCAAAGTGCAGTTATTTCCTACCTACCGGTTCAAGGTGGCAATTCGAGTACGAAGCAATTATCTGAAAACCTCTCCTCAAAGGCCTCGTCCCAAATTCATAGCCTACAGTCCACATTATCGAATCGAACGACATGTTCCTCCTGTTCCATTGGGCTTTTAAAAGATGCACCAAACTTATCGAAAACCTTCAACAGTTCAAGGAATACCTCGGAATCCACCGACATTAGAGATTCAAGCATGGACCCCTTGATCACCTCCACCAAAGCCAAAAAAGCCACGTCCAAAACCAAACCCAGATCCCCAGCCATTGCTAGTCCCCCTCCAGCCTCCCGTTACACCTACACATCTCTCTTGGCTGAAGGACAGCTCTATTTTAGAAGCTGGCAGGAACTCGATGTCCGACTCCAACATCATGGCCCGTTTCCTTTGCTCAACAACCATACGGTCATGATGGCCAGTAGTGTTGTCACGGCTTCACCCCCTAGCTCAATGAGCCAAGGCACCCTCCGCAATCAGAAACGACCGAAACCCTATTTTCCTGCCATGCCAGAAATGCCCAAACCGCTTCATCAGGATTTAGGCTGGGTCACTGAAGTGGGCGATTTTGTGGCGGTTCACGTGTTCAACATGCCTTGTTTGGACCAGGATCGAACAGTTGTGCCAGATGGATCCATCAACGACGGACGACTTCGACTTCTGCTCATTCGAGGGGGTATCAAGCGAGCAGATTTATACAAGTTCTTGAATGCCATCGAGTCTGACGCCACATTCATGTCCGAGAGTATGCCTCCGCTCCCTGATGGAGTTGAAATCATTTCTATCAAAGGCATTCGTATTACTCCCATCACGATGGAGACCGCATTTCAAGTCGACGACCAAATCGTGACTGGCTCAGTGGAGTGCATCCAAGCTTTTGTTATGCCCGGTGTTGCCCGAACAATGGTCAAATAAATCGAACACTTTCTAGGTACTCATAGTTGGTCGCGGGTCAATATTCCTTTTATTTAGGAGGATTCTTGCCTTTCTTCTTTTTGACTACTTCTTGCTCTTTCACATATTTCCGTGGGATTTTGTATTCTTGGAGCAATAGCTTAGAGATAAAGCTAGTCTGGTTTCCTTGGACAAGAACTTCCACTGCTCCAGGTTTCTGATTGGGTGCTTCATGAACGCTTGTGCTAGCTGCCACACCCACTTGCAGTTTTTGAGCAAACTCCTTGGGGCTGATTCGAAACAGCTCCAATCTGTGCACCAGTGTCACCTTCTTGTTTCCCGATCGTGTGGCAGTAGTTATTTCTATGGGTTCCAAAGCTCCTTTGGATACTTTCGATTCAGCCTCTCCGGGGAATCGTAGGCTGAATCCGTTCGACATTTTCGCTTGAATACGCGAGTGGAGATCGTCCCATTTGAGGGAAAACACTCCATTTTCACCCTTGCCAAGAACGACGCCGGCCATCTCGGGATTCAACTTGACTAAGCTCTTTCGCTCTGGGTCTTGCATGTCGTTCTCGAGTACGTATCGTTTCACTTCTTCGCGCACTTGAGGCCCGGTGAGGCCCCGTCCTTTGGGGATACCCAAAGGCTTGAAAATGGCCTGTACGGGGCCACTAACGATGAACAGTTCCGTGATTTCGGGCGGTTCGTACTTCATATCACAGGGCAGAACCTCTTCTTCGGGTTCTTCATCTTTTACGACTTTGATCACTCTGAAGTGTTGAATTTTCTCATGATCACGCTTGACGTCGGTGATGCTTTCAACTCCTTTGGTGAGTTCTTTCACGGTGATGAGTCCCTCTTTTGACTTTTCCGAGAGAAATTTGGAAAGTTTCTTGTAGGAAGATTTCTTCACGTCCAAAGATTTACCCTTGGGGCACTGGGAAACCATATGAACACGGAAGAAATTGCTGGTCAACATGGGAAGTTCGGCTTTCTTGGCACTAGTCTTCCAGGCTTGGAGAAACGCGTTTTCTAGGAGTTCATCCATAATCTCTTGAGGGCTTCTAGGGTCTTCTTCGACTTCGGGGACATCTTGGACTTGCAAATCTTTGGCACCTTCCACCACTTCCTCAACACGATCGTCTTGGACCGACTCAATCTCTTCAGCTGGGTCGTTTTCGTCATCCGACACATATTGGTTTTCTTCCGTATGATTGATAAAATCCAACCCATCAGGAGGATTCATGGTGGGCAATGGCACTTTGCTGCCCGACTCCCACAACTTATCCCCTACAATCGATGACTTCAATCAAGCTAACAGGTTATGTATAGATTTCATTTCGAACAAGAGACTTACCAGCGAAATGTAGAATCTTGAGCCCTTTTCCACGCCTGCCAGCCATGTAGAGATCTTCACTTGAATGATAGGATACGCCCACCGCCACGGCCGCTCGATTATTGGTCAGGTTCACGTAGACCGCGTCATCACGTTTTAATTTGCCGTTCAGATAGGCTTTGTCACCGCGTTCGTAATCGACGACAATGCCGGGAATCATGAGATCGGCCCCATTGGCGATCTTGGGCAGGACCAGAGGCCAAGTGGGAAAACTGGGCAGAAGGTCAGGGTATTTCCACAAGGTGTAAACGGTGGGAAAGATGACTTTATCTTTCTCGAGTTCGAAAAATAACGGGTTCTTTTGGTGGGTATACACCAGCACAGAATCGCCGTTAAAGGTGTAGATCTTGCTCAAGACGACCTCGTCCTTGGTAGGCAGGAGCTCGTTGAGCCTCTCTTCCGTCAGGAGCGGGAACTTTTTACGCAATTCGGCCTTGAACTTCTTCTTATCCGAGCCTTTCATCTGGATATTGGACTTGACCCGATAAGCCTTGAGAAACATGGTGCCAGGGTCTAGAACAAGAGAATTGGACCATCAATCAATGAGAGACCATGATGAGACTAAATGATGATCCATTTTATTATTTGTATAAGAACGGCCGGCGGGTCTATTCTTAGCTTGGCATATGATAATAACACAAAAGGTACACATGATTCACACCACGTGGTCAAGTTGAAGCGATCGGTCATTCTTCAATCATCCATCACTGAGACGAGGAGGCAGAGATGGAGGAGGTGGAGGAGGCGGAGGAGAGGGAGCAGCGGGGACTGTGTGACAAATTGGACTTGGGCGGAGAGAGAGCGACCGCCTCCACCCCATTAGGATCCTAAAAGGGCCTCCAGAGTGGCAATCTCGCTTTCCACCGCCTCTTTCCGTCCCACCTTCTCCAACTGCTCAGGCTCGGGTTGAGTGATGAGGCCCTCGTCCAGTTTCTTGACCAAGGCCTCAATATCGCGGAGCTTCTTCTTCAGGTTCCGCAGCTTTTTGGCCGGGTCCGTGGACGCGCCGCCTCCGCCCGAATCCGAGGCCTCGCTCACGGCGGGCGGGGTCACAGCCGACGGCGGGGGACTTGCCGCCCCGCCGTTGTGCTCGGCAGCCTCATGGACAGCCGCCTTGTTCTTCTTCTTCTTGCTATTCTTGGACTTGACGTTGAGCAGGTCGGGATTGACCACGTGCTCGGGGTTGAGACCGGGGATGTGGGCGGCGGGTTGGAGCTTGCGCGAATCGAACGTGTCGATCTTCATCTTAAGGATGTCCTGGCTGAGACCGGGGATGTCCTTAGCTTTGGCCCATTGCTTGCCCTTGCTTTCGTAGAGCGGGACTTCATCTTGCGGCACGTAGCCTTCCTTGATGCGCCGCGGCTTGCGCCACGTCCCATCGGGACGCCGGGTGCCCGGCATCATCAGGTGACCCGTGTCCGGGTCCACGTAGTACGTGGCCTGTTGATCCGTCAACGAGGACATGATCACGTCGGGGCCCGCAATGACGCTGGCCAGGTGGACGAGGACAGTCGGGTCAAAGAGTGTCGTTGGTCCTAGATGGGTAGGTCATTGATCATGCCAGAAGGCATGCCACACGCACCAGCTGAAAGGCCAACAGCTGACGCCACGGGCCTACATTTCTAGGGATGCGTCAAGTCTCTTGTCGGAGGGGGTATGTCCAGTGAGCTGGCAATTTCCACAGATAATCGCATGGCTGGAATTATAAAGTCTTTCCGGATGGTTTTTCGTCCGGTAAAAAACCCATGCTGGATTATTAGCGTGAAAATAGGGGGAATGATGAGTGGGGTTGATATAGGCCTAGGGCCATATGGCTGGAGAACCTTCGATCCAGAGCCACGTTGACCTTATAATTTGGCCTGTTGGGGGGCTGTTTGGCCTCACTAGCCCTAACCACCCATCATTGGTGGAATTTTGTTGTGGCTTTCAATGCCGTTTCAGCGTGATGAGACGTTTGAATTGCCCAACCATATGTTCTTGTTTATAAAACATCATGCGAGCCCTATTTGTTCACATGCACGATACAATGATGTTATGTGACATGTGAGTATCATTTTTACACTTAAGGTGTATTTGACGTTCTTCATACAAAAAGAAATATTGATAAGTCTTGTAGCGCCATCTAGTTTGTTCACGGAAAGCTCATTTTTCAAATTTGAAAATGCCCGCTAACATTATTCGGGTGTTCCACACATTTTTTTGGCCTCAACTACGTAGAACTCTAGACTCAACCGATTCTATTAGCTCGGGTCATCAATGATTTATGTCTGATTTCCCACGTACACAGATCATATCATCAATGAAAGTGAACCAATTATTTGAAGCGTGATGGAATACTTCCGTTTAGCGCCCAAATTACTGATGCCAAAAGATATGGACGGGTGCACTATGCAAATAAACACAATCATGCCTCCCTTGAGCTTACCTATTTCATCAACACATTACGAGGAGATATATGAAAATTAATGTTCTCATTCGAAAACCTCGTTTGCACGATATTACGTTAATAACCAATGAATCTGCCTCATTTCAAAGCTAGATTAACCTTTCAGGGCCAACCAAATCTACTGACGCTAAATCTTTGCAGGCATTGGATAACTTTTCACAGTCTCCTTGCTTAGCGGCGCCGTGCCAGGCTAGAAAAGGAATACTTCCTTAGTCTAAATGATAACTTTTAGTAAAGATGATAATGACTCCTTCAATTTAAATAGCAGCTGTCTGACGATGTCAGCACAAATTTTGGGAGGTCACTGGGGTATTTTTCAATGCAGTAGAGGTACTAAAATCCAAGATACAACACGCAATATCAGACAAATACTTTTGTATGGTTTCAAAAAGTATTTTGTAAAGATAAAGATTTAAGTCCAAAAACATCTAGCCAGATCTGCCAACTCTAATTCGCAGGTGGATCCGTTATTATACAAAAAGTTAAGTAAAATAAATGTGCGTTTATCTTGAATTGCTAAGGATATCATTCCCAGTAGCGGTAAGGAAGTTTCGCAAAAAATCAGTAAAAATGACGCCTGCACCCCTTATATTGGACATGATCGGATGAATTGACTCTTTTGGGGACCAAGGTGCTCACAGATCAAGACACAGACAAGGATAATTTTCTCAAAGACATCGAGGAGTCTTTTATGAAGGGCCAAAACGAGGCCTTACCCCAATTGGAAAAGCAATCGTTTATCGAAACTCTAGAACTGTCTAAGTTCACGTACTCCGTCATGATTTTACACCACACCAGGCCCGTCAAAGAAAACCATTTAAAAAAATCGATGTCATCCTAAGAAAATTTAAAAAAACTAAACTTTTGAATGATTGTGTGCATTGCCCGTTCAAAAACCCTAAAATGACTCGCCCATATACTACCCTTGCTAGTTTACCATAGATTATACTTGATCACATCCCAAAAAGATCGCAAAGTTGTCCAGAATGGCCTCCGAAAAAGTGAAACGCGATTTGATTTTGAAGCTATTCAGTTCAGGGAAGAAAACTTCTGAGATCGCTCGCGTTCTCAAAGCCACTGTATCAAGAGCAACAGTCTTTAAGGTAATATCTGAGTTCAAGGCCACTGGTAAGACTGAAAGGAAGGTCCGGGAGCCGAAAAATTAGTGAAAACGCCAGAGCTTGTTTGGAGAATCAAGGCGAAATTGTGAATATACCCCCAAAATACCAATATTTTTTTTTGTTTTCACGTCGAGCAGAAATAGCTGAAACTTCATGGTTCGAACGTGCGAAAGAGCTGAACAAAGATATGGGGAAAAAAACCGCTTAGTGCAACCCTCTCGAATTTCTGCTCGACATTAGAACAACACTTTCACAGGTAAAACAATTTGAAGATTGAACTACCTCATTCCTTCCCCATTGGACTCCGTTACCGCTGGTTGGAATGGAATCCCCAACACTTAAAAATTGCAGGAACCAAGGATTGGTTGGGTTACCCTACCGGCTACGCGTTACTTTTCTGCAGAACTCACAGTATTGAGTGGATTTTTTAGCTCGCCCGTTACCGTTTCTTTCTTCTCTTTTAAATGAGAAAAAGAAAAAATGTATAGAGGTCCGATTTTATGTTCTGTCTTAAACGCAATGACTTATTTGCTACTGATGGGATCAAATAAATACTCATGAGAGGCTGCGACTTGGGTTATCAAATTACATTTTCTATATTGTATGACATTACTAGTTGCATAACAGAAACCCGTAAGTTAGCCTCAAATAGTAACCACATTTTTCCTCTCGTCAAATCAGTGGAATACTTGCCTTGCGTCAACTCTTTTCAAACCATGATAAAAAAGGATGAAAACATACTTGTCAAAATGTTTAGTAAAAGAGAAAAAAAATAAAACCAAGCAAACCTTAATCCTCGAACCCTTGTACCCTCTTGTATTCGTCATTTGTTTCACATCATATTTGCTAAACGTGGAAAAAATCGCGCAAAACATTTTTTTTTGGCAGTTTTAGGCCATCTTTTTTCTGTAAGAGTAATGGTAACGCGTTACCTTTTATTCGGTAAAGGTTCAAGCCCTAAAAGGAACTGATGTATCTTATATAGCTTTAGCCTTGAGGTGAGCAAAATGTAGCTTTTTTACAACAAAGTTACCAGGTTTCAATGTTTCATTCAATCTTTGACTTGTAGGTTCGCTACGCGTAACCATCTTGGCTGAATTTGAGACAATAATAAAGCATCAGATTCAAAAAGCCAATTCTTGTAAGAACTGTTCAACCACTGGCAATCTATTTCGGGATTCGTTAATTGCGCGAATGTTTGTTTTTCTAATCACGGTTCGTCGCAAAGAAAGTTAATATTTGTTCTCGAACAACTATTTCCCCACGTTTCAACACTCACACTTGGAGTTGCTGGGGACTTGAATTCATCTATAATTCATGAACTGTAGTATCTAGCTACTAGGTTCATAGTATGATGATTACAGGGTGAAGACGTTACGGCAGTGTTCTAATACCT
The DNA here is from genome assembly GCF_007210705.1 of Tigriopus californicus. Classification (NCBI taxonomy): domain Eukaryota; kingdom Metazoa; phylum Arthropoda; class Copepoda; order Harpacticoida; family Harpacticidae; genus Tigriopus; species Tigriopus californicus. Next base: position 11,958,724 of record NC_081446.1, read on the forward strand.
GGGCTACCCAACTTTTGACCCGACATTTCGAGTGGATCCAATGGAAATGGGACGGATTGGCCAGTCTTATTCGTACAGTGTGGTTAGGTGGTTATGATTGCCCCCAAAACGTACTCTTGCCTCTGAATTGAAAATGAGGAGAGACAATCTGGTTAGGCTTACCTTTCCGTGTTGAGCTGAATCGGAATGGGAAAGCAACCTCAGACCGAACCCGTGCCCAATAACTACGCAGCTTGAGCCAGGCTCTATTACCGACGTCATTGGATTTAGAACCAGTGGCGAGTGAACATGTCGTTCGAAAGGGTTAAACAGCGTCATGAGACCAATAACCACGTTTTCCCTTCCAAATGGTTAAATGCCGGATATGAGGAAGCCCGGGGTTTGAGACGTATGCGCAAAATTGAGACATCCGTCTCCGGATTTCTGGTGGACCATTTGAGAGGAGAGTTGGATTCCCCAGAAAAACAACAAGTCTTGTTTCATTTGTTGGGCAGAGGGTTCGTGGTGAAGCATTTCCCACACCATAAGTTCGACCCTGGTCTTTTGGAGGCCTTAAATCCCATGCAACGAAAGAGGGTCCAAGATGAGATGAAGGCCTTTGTTGATCAGAAGGTGAAAGAAGGTTTACTTCAATACCAGGAGACGCACGAAGCGGATCGAAAACTTCTGTCTGACCTGAGAGAGATATTCTCTTCGGATCTCAACGCTGAATTGAACAAGAAACTGGTGAAGAAGAACAAAATCAAAGTCAAAAACTACAAACGACGGACCAAGATTGTCGAGCTTGAAGACACCTTGCCGGACCGCAAAATGTTCGTTCACGGCGTGCTGAAAGAGCTTCTCGACTCCAAAAACGGCATGGACGAAATGGTCATGTTAGAGCTTCAAAGGCGACTCCTTATCATGCCTTCGATGTTCAGACATCAGCTCTATGACCGCATCTATTTGACAGGCATGTCTGAATTGGCATTGAAACACGGCAAGATGGAATTTGAGAGAGAAATCAAAAGCCATTTGGAGTCTCGAAAAATCGGAACCGTGAGTGAATGGAAAGGCCGAAAGCCTGTCGACTTCTCTGTTATCCTGGCCTATGAACGGAGTCCAGCTTTAAGAGAGGAATTTGAGATCAAACTCATTGACAAGGACGGAGATGGTGTGGACGACAGATTAGTGTTCTACACCAGGGTGCTCACCATCGCCAAAATGGTGGACAACAACTTCTCTCCAACGCACATTTTTTGGTTGGTTCGTGCCTGTAAATATTTTCACGCAATCTCTCCGGATTCGAAGGAGGAAAAAGCCTTAGCTGTGGCCTACAATTTTCGTCTGTTTTGTGAGGTTGTCAAATTTGGAAGGTCAGATATTTTCCGCATTGCCCAAGAGGTGTATGATATTCTGGAGCAAGAAGAGACCCAATTCCTGATCGATTTACATGGTTACCTACAGAAAGACACGGATCACATTGATTTAACGTTATTCTCCCAGGAGATTTACACAGAAAGTGACGAGAAGACGCAAGAGATTCTCAACCGGTTCGTGAAGAACAAAAGGGTGGCAAAAGAAGATGTGCATTATTTTGCAGATCTGAAGCTGTTCCTTCGGAAATGGATCTCCGAGAGCTTTTTCGGCAGCATGTCCGCCTATGGAGCCGCTTTGGTATGGGATTTCTTGTTTATTCGCCGCTTTGACGAGAAACCCATAGTTCAAGTTTGTCTGACTTTGGTACATCTCTTGAAGCCGTTGATGGAGTCGGCCACCGATTTTCCCCGTCTCTTGCGAATTTTGAATGATGGACCAAAATTGCTGTTAACGAAGGACATTCAACGAGTGCTCAAGCACCTGTCTCAAGACGGACTTTACGATACGATCCCTGGAGTTCCACAGGTTCCGCAAGTGTCGATTATTCCTCCGTCCGCTCGCGAAGACCGTCACGCTTTGGACAGAAGGATTAACGCTTTGGTTATGGACAATTTGGTGGCCGAGGAGCATTAGATTCGTTTGTGTTATAACAATGGTTGCATTGCTATTGATAAATATATGATGTATTCATGCGACGAGAATCGAATCAAATATTGATAACATTCAGTTACACAACATTTGGGGGAAATTTCAAATGCAAATCGTTGACCAGGGAGAGAAGGGTTTCAATTTGAAGGTCAAGTTTCTCTATTTTGGTCTCCAAGCGTTGATTGTGTTCCTTCAACTCGGATATGATCATTTGTGAGTTGGCGTCAGGATGAAATTCGTTGTGTATAGACAGACGGTTCCTGCAGGGACAAATAGGCTTTTAAAAACACACCAAAAAGAAATGGAACACTTTTTAGTTATGCAAATAAGAAAGATAAAAAAGATTGTGCAGCGAGCTCTTTTATACCAAGACGCTATTGGACCAAGGATGTCTTCCCTGTGTATGAGAGATGACTAATTTAGGAAGACTTCTGTACTTAGCTAATCGATTTTAACTACATCTCTTTTCAAAAATTTGCAATACATGACCACAACCGCCAATGGCCTTCCTAGACGGCTTGTGCAAAACCAAAAACACTGCGGAATAATTTCGCCTTTGGTCGAAATGAGGAATCCAAAACAGACAATTTCATTCCATATTAAATGCCTCAACAGTTTTCATGACATATTCCTTGCATTTTTTCAAGTAACCAAGTTCTAGCAATATCGATATGTCATAAATTAAAAACTGTGGACATTTTCCGTTTCAGATCTCGATAATGAAATAAATAGAATCCCAACAATGATAACCAAACCAAGGGGTCGGTTCCTAAGAGGACGTCAGTCGCCTACCCCGGTCGTAGAAATCTAACCAAATCAGCACAAATGTTTATGGTTTCAATCTAAACGCTTTGAGACCACTCACCTTAAGATGGAAACAATGTTTTGGGACACGCTTTCAGGACATGGATGGGATTTTCGTACCCCGTCAGTGCAGATTCTGTCTATGACGATCTGGTTACCCTCGTGATGAATGACATCCACGAGGTTCAAGTAGACCACCTCTTTAAACTGGCACGTGCTGCTATTTGTGATCCTCAGTTCCTGGCAACACCTGAACGGAAACTTGAGCTTGGCCAAATTGGAACTGAGCTCCTCAAGATAGACCACTGTGAGTGTCTCATGAACCATTCTTCGGACATTGGAATCTTGGAGGATGCTCTCGACATCATTGACGGCCAAACCCAACACAAGATTCATCAGCACCACAGACATGTCAATGACAAACACGACGAAAAGTAATTTGGCCAACCAAAACGTGTTCTCGTTGATGAAGTTATCCGTAAAATCATACTCCCCCATGAGCATGGTTAAGACCTGAAGAAATAAGCAATGTCATAAAAGAGTACATTCATAAGTTTGAATCATGATGCAGTACCTTGATTATGGAGTCACTCAAGCTACTGAAGGCCCCATCCTTTGGCATGAGAATATGAAAGGCCACGGCATAGCCCAAGAAATGCCAAAAGTACGACAGGAAGAAACTGATGATTGTGGTGAATACTTTGCACAGCATGAAGATGTAGATCCCAATCTTGGGGAGCCGACTTAAGGCCAACATGAACGAATGACAAGTCAAAATGACCGAAATGGCCGCGATGTAACGCTTGGTCTCGAAAGGCCAATCCGTGTACAACAAGAGAATCGGTAGAAAGGTCACTGTCAACTCACGACATATCCGGAATGTCATGTAAATGACCATTGAGGTGTCCTTTTTAAGGTGTTCCAAATGATGCTTGGTGTTTCTGAAGAATTTTCTGGTGAGATATACAACTTTGATGAGTTCGGTAGTTGCAACATAGGTGGACGTCACGGAGAGGAGCCACCACCAAATGTTTCTTTCCCCCAAAATCCAAGGCTCTTCGGTGACGTTTCCAAAATGGGCCAACGAAAAGCCGAGGACGGTGATGGTGAAAACTCCAAATAGGATGATTATGGCCAGGTACAAACGCCATGTTCGATACCATTTTAGTTTCAGGAACGTTTCAATGAGGGGATGAGTGAGGAATCTCTCCTTATGATTACCAATTAAGGTCTCAAGAAGAACCAATTCGCCGAGGTTTTCGGGCTGATCCTTCAGGTCTATTTCTGCCGAATAAGGCGGAAAGAAAAGGAAAAAGTCAAACAAGACCTTGCCTTGGATCTGGTCGGTGCCACAGAATGAGACTAAACATTTATTGAGGAGATAATCCACACTCTCGGGGATATTTTTGAGAAACGAATTGAAAGCTGATTTCGGATCGGAGATGTTGAGCCGCATTTCTGTAGCCATATTCTTGAAGCTGACTTCCTGTTCGGTAAACTCGGTGTGGTGATAGACTCTGAATCGGTGACCATCTAGGAAATATGCACTCTGATTCATGATCATGATGTTTCGGGCGGCCATGATCTTGTCAATGACAAAGTTGGCTTTCACTTTACATGCCGAGGTTGCAATTTTCTTCAGAAAACTCATTTCCATTCGCTCACAGAAGTCCTAAGAAGAGGCAAAACATACGTTTCCATCAATGTTCCCTCTCCTTTTTGGATTTGGTTCCCAATGGTTTTGGGGCTTTCCTGTTCACCATTATAGTCCGTTTGATACTCTACAACGTATCAACGTTTCAACACTGAATTGAAACTTCTTGCTGAAGTTTTTTTTTAGTGTATAAAGCTATTCTCCTAAGTTTATAATCGATATGAAATTGACGGTTTAAAGAATAAAATCCAGACAAGTGGCCTGTCATGTAGAAAACAATTCATTTTCCAAAATCAAACTTGTCTTAACTCCAACGGTTAACCCACCTTTGAGAGCCCATTTTTTTCAATGACATCATCGGGCGGCCTTCTATCCGGTTTGTCAAGATTGATCCCTTCAGAACAGAGAAACTTCAAAACTTCTATTGTTCCACCCAAGGCCGCATAATGAGCCGCCGTATCTCCCCAGAGAGTTCGGGCATTCAGATCCGCTCCCTTGTCCAACAACAGTTCCATGGGCTTGATTCCAACCTCTGAAAAGGTGGTGGGTAAAGCGCCTTTCAAGTTCAAATCCAACCTCTTGTTAGAGAACCCTTCTTACTTTTCATATGTATTCCCGCAGCCAGATGCAATGGGGTCTCGCCTAGGTAGTTCTTCTGATTGGGATGGTTCCCATTCTCAATGAGATAAATCATCATTTCCACATGACCGTGTTGGGCAGCATAATGAAGAAGTGAGTTGCCCACATTGCCCTCGCATCCCATTTTGCACAAGCTCTTCTCCATGACAATCTTCAGAATGCTCATGGAACCGCCCTAAGGGTTGGATTCAATTAGCTAATAACCCACATAGATACAAGTCCTTTTAACTTGGAATTGCTCCTACTTTACATGCCAAATGAATGGGAGCGTCTCCATCAATGTCGCTCAAGTTCACATCAGCCCAATCGTCCACCAACATCTGGACAATATCCTCCTGTTTATGAGCACAAGCAATGTGTAAAGCGGTTTGTCCATTAACATCTTTGGCATCTGTTTTGGCTTTTCGATCCAATAGAACTCGAACCGCTTTTTTATTTCCATGACGAGCCGCTCTAAAAAAACAGGGAAAACCGCTGAAAACCAGTTACGCACTTTTTGTACCCAACAATACAGTACGCTGGTGTGTCTACATCTAACGGTAGTTGATATACCATAACTGTGAATGTGTTCTGACCTGTGCAAGAGGGTGTTATTGAGAATCCCCGAATGCTTGTTGATCTCATTGGGATGGTGTTCTAAAAGAGCGATCAACAACTCTTCGTTTCGGTCGGGCCAAATGCTCTTGCGAATTCGCTCCGTGATCTTATCCTCCAGTAAAAGCTTCTTGGAATTGGCTCGCACGCAATTTCGTTCCTTCTTCGGAGACTCGATTTTTCCGAGGATAACTCCGTTGCTCTCCAGATCGCTGGTATCCTTGGCGTTCACAAATGAATAACCCAAAAGGCGCTTCATTTTGAATTGGGTTCACGGGATCAGCTCTGATGTCTTCCTGCACGTACATGTGTGAGAAGATGACTGAATTATGCCTACCGGGGACTTTCAGTTGTCGGCTAGTGGAGATAAGCACCTCCTCATTAGAGTGAGTATGTGAACGTGTTATTGGGTTGGTTCAAATATCGCGCTCAGATCAAAGATATCATGCCGATCACGCGGAGCTCAACACCACTCGATCGTTGAAGGTCAGGTGTGGAAGATGTTAGAGGACCTGGGGAGAATGGACTCTCTTTGTTGGGAAGCCGGCTGTTTCTGGATCGTGCACATTGAACCTGATGAAAAAGTACACATACAATTCAAGGAAACCATCGACCACCAGTGTATCACAAGGTCTTGGGGATGAACGATGACGTTGGCTTGACCCATGAGATTGAGACAGGTTTCATTTGCAGAGCTTTTGTTTGGTTAGAAACCTCTCGAAGGATCCAACTTCCAGGGGAAACTCAAGTCATAAGGGAGAGCAAATATTGACAAAGCATTGAATGTCGTACGTTTGTTGTCTTTATTTCAGAAATTATATACTTTGATCATTGCAAAACCAACAGCGAGCAAATGGCGCAAATAATGCAACAACAGTCGAGTTATTCGGCGTGATAGTAATTATTATTGGTAATAATAGCTTATCAAGAATGGAAAGATGGATGATAAAGAAGAATGTAGGTGTATAAAAAGCAGATGAATAAATTTTGAAACTGCCTTCGTAACGAAAAGGACACCGCTGTTTCGAGGCGAATAATGAAGTGCAGTATTATGGGACGACGATGTCCATTAATAATATTATAGTATGATTTCTGGTTTGTGGCTGAGGGATCTTTAGGGGTGGATATCTTATTGGAGAGCTAGATTTTGTTGGTAGCGAGACTACAAAGAAGAATGAATGCAGTAATGGAAAAACAACTAACACTCTTGTAAGGCTGGCTCATGCATTTCAGGGAGTAGAGAGAACATTGTGTTCATAAATTCATCAGCAATAATGCTTCTTTGCTTGCTTCAATAGCAACTCTTCTTCCCTTGGCTTTTCTTTTCTTGGCATCATCATAAGTGTAGTAGTAGTAGTAGTAGTAGTTGTTGTTGCTGTTTCTATTAAGGCAGACTGGGCGTGGTTGGTTTGATTGGGATGACTAAAACAGAGGGCGTGAGGGTACTCAAAATTGGGCAGCCTCGTGACCCGTCAAAGTGTGAAGGTCCACGCCCATTGTTTCGGTTAGACTGGAGGCCCCCGAAGATTCAGTATCGGAAGGCATCGACGCGAGGGTGTCGTCTAAAACGGGCTCACTTTGAACCACGATACTCCTGAAATAGACCGAAATGAGATATAAACACGAACTCAACATTTTCGGAAGATGAAAAAGTTTCAAGTTACAACATAACATATGGATAAATACGAAGATCTCAAATTGAGACAGGACAAGTGAAGGATCAAGCGAGAATAGGATAAAGTGATTTAAGGACTTGTCACGATGGATGTTTTTTTTTCAGAATAATTATACGTGCTATTCAAGAACATCTTAAAAAGTGAGGCCTAGATAAAAGAAGATCCAAATTAACGTGTTATTCTTTTGTCCAATTTAATCATGTACAAGTCAAATGCTATTATTAGCTCTCAAATTCAGACCATTTTTTTTCTCTATCACTTCGAGGTTGGATTTCAATTAAAACACTTGAGTGGAAAATGGAAAAGGTAGATCTACGAAACGTTCTGAAAGCCAGACGTAATCAATGCAACAAGTCCATGGATAATGCATATGTGATACTGACGGGATCAAATAAATAATCACGGGAGGTTGCGACTAAGGCTACCAATTTACATTTTCAGCGGCATGTGGCATCACTAGCGGAATATTGGAAACCTGTTAGTCGCAAAAAGTAACCCTCATTTTTCTTCGATCAAACCAGGGTTGCTTTTGGGATCAAACCTAATCTTTTACGTTACGTTGGAAACGGCTGGTGCCTTGACTCTCCTAAGTTTCAAGCCATCCTGATTTTGAAAATTCATTTGATCCCATCACATAGTACTATGTGATAACTACAATCAACATGAGGTCTGTTAGAAAACTGCCAGATAGACTAACGAATACGAAGACAATTCAACCATGTCCTTGCTAGTCAAATTCTCAAGTTACTAACAAAAAACAAAAAAAAAAGAATTAGGGAAAAGTACGATAGACTTGGCATGCAACGTCAGTCATTCAATCGAGTCAGTGGTTGGCGTTTGTGGTACCAGTACCAGTAGCAGAAGTGGAAGTGAGTAGTAGTAGTAGTAGTAGAAGTGATATTGATTTGAGCGTTAGTAACTGTTCTCATGACCGGCAAGAACGTAGAGGTTAACACCAACATCGCTGGCGTAACGATCATTGGGCTGACTAGAGAGAGAGACAATTCTGGAAAGACCAGAATTGGTTTGTGAAGGACAGAAAGAACCACCACCATCAAAGATTAGGTCAATTTCACAGAATCTTATCGAGTCTTACCGATCGGAGCCGAGAAGCTTGAAAATCCGCGTCCGGTCACAAATCTCCTGTGTGATCTCGTTGTTCTTAAAACTGCGGCCCTGCATTCCGTGCTTATGGAACGCTAAGACACTATCAGCCAGGCACACTAAAACATCAAGCCAAGGATAAGATGTATCCAACGATAGACAGAAAGCCAAAAATGTCAAAACTCACCAATGGCGGTTATGGTGAAGTCGAAGTGGAGCTCGGTCGCATGTCGTTTACTGGACTTGAGCTTTCCTTGGAAGTTCACGACCTTCACCACATCTACAAACCGAGGTATGGTATTGACACAACGATCATACATAATACATTCTAGCGTCAGCACTCACTGTCATAACTGACGAGGATCGTGTCTTTTTCCAACTGGGTCACGGCTTGAACGTTCATGAGCTCATGACGAGGAATGACGGTGGCGGATCCGTCCATCTCGTCCAATTCGTCCGAATGGAACCACGAGGCTGTCGAGTTTAGATTGATCATGTCCAACTTGAGTGACTTGCCGTCAAAACCCCGTCGCACATTGATGCACACAATCGGATACTCGAGATCCGGCGTGATGATCATTTCAAAGACCCGCGGCGGATTTGGAACGTTGCAATCGAACAGCTATGAGTCAAAAGCGATGTTTTAGCAATTGCATTCAATGTACGGATAGAGTGTTGGACTGTAATTGTGTACCTTCAGTAGCATGAATTTGTTCAAAGGATCGTACCACTGCATGAGAAACACGCCCTGAGGACACACTCCACACAGGTATTTGTAGCCGTTGTAGGGATTGCGGCCAATGCAACATTTGGTCGTTCCTTTGGTGTTGGGCACTTTACATGTCATTGCGTATTTCTTGGGCACAAACTTGGAAGGTATTTTGTGCATAGCGTTCATAGAGATGGTGAGCCGATCTTTATTTTGTCCGTGAAGGCCAACCAAATCATGGCGAAAGAGTGACGGTGTCTTTCCTACAAGGCAAATTCATGAAACATGACGGTCTGCAAGAACTATGAAACAAGCAGGCTAGTTGATGAATTTTCACCGACCCCGGGAATCAAGACGGTCGGTGGTCAAAGAACGAAAAATGTCGATTGTTAGCTTACACAGCAATGTTTTCTACGTAGGGAAGCGATGGTTTCTCTAAAGAATTTGGAAATACAGCTCAAACGAACGTTGACCAATACATGATCCGATAGTGACATACCTATCTTTCTAAACAAATATAATGCTGCCTCTTAGGACAAACTGCGTACGCCATAAGTTTTCACCTAATATCTGGAACACGTAATTTGACGTACGCAACAAACTCATACAAAATAGCTATTTTCATGTGTACTCGAATTTAAAGTTATGGTTCTTAAGCGTAGCGTGATTCAAGTCGCCAGAATGGTGATTGTATGGGGACGTTTAGGCAAGGTTCGTTAGTTTGCTGGGTACCCGTGTCATTGCCGCAAGTTCATGGCTTCAACCACGTTTGCGAGAAGCTGACCCTTCCTTTTGACGGCTATCAGTGGAAACGTCACCTTCGGTAAAACGAGTTTGAAACGCCAATTCTACATCACTAGCAGGCAAGTTTGTTTGCTGGTACCAGCGCTTACCTAAATGCCCGAATACCCATGAAATTGCTCTTGTGCCTGTCCGATACTTAATTGAAGAGATTATTTTTTCATAGTCAGAGATAATCCAGAGATTCCAAATTGTTGGCCACTTCCAGCACAAGAATGAACAAGATATAATATTAATTTGGCGAGCAATTCGGTAAGATATGCATGTATACGGTTCTCTATAGAAAGAGAACTTTTATCTAATTACTGCCCTCTTGAAAGCTTGCACTCGCCATGAAACTCGCATGCATTTAACATATTCCAAAAGAACCCAGGACGACTATTGCGAGGAATTGTTTATTTCAGTATTGCACTGAAGTAGCAAACAAATGTAATCCGATGCCAGAGATCGGTAAGATCTTCAATGGCAAACATTGTGACACTCAACATGACACTCTTCTTTGGGCACCAGATGAGGTTGCTCCACATAGTAAGGATTACAGGGTGGGGGGCGAGCCACGACAAGACACCCTTTCTTGCCCTTGAGTCCTCCGAATTTTCCGCCGCATTTATTGAGCTTGGAGGAGAGGGCATGGCCCTTGAGTCCTTTCAATCCCTTCTTTTGGAAGAGATGTCGGCGAAATCGACGAAGAGGACCATATCCAATGGATCCAACGCAGTTCAAGCGAAGTACCTTTCAGTACAGGGTCGTGGTTTTCTGGTAGCAGACGTTCTTGCACACTTGTTGACAAACGGGAGCAGGTGAAGTGGTCACGATGGGTACCTCGTATGTATCAGAGATCTCGGGAACCTCGTACGAATCGGGAATATCGGGAACTTCGTAGCTATCGGCAATCTCCGGAAAGTGTGGTCCACCATGAGTTCGAGTCGGCCCAGGGACCACCAAACTTGGGTTAAAAGATTGGCTTGAAGGGTGCACAATCTGGCCTTGGCATGTGAGCCAAGCCACAACAAGTACAGCACAACCGACGAAAGTATTCATTGTTCTTAATCAAAGAGAGTCTTCAAGTGAACTGCTCCCCTCCACTCATATCCAATCGTTTATATACGAAATTTTCGATTTCTGTACACTTTCAAAGTGCTAATTGAGCATGAGCCCAATGCGAGCATTTCATTTTTCCTACCTGAGAGCGTCATGAGCACGTCCTTGATGACAAACATCCAAACCGTTCTTCTTGGATAGAGCAGGTCCATGATGTTTTCATGGATCTCGTTCAAATTCAGGGTGTAAATGCCTTCTTCGGCGCCAACCAAGATATGTTGATTGTGAGTCTCGGGGTGAACCCACGAGGCCGTACAATGAATCCTTAAGGGACATCCGTTGAAAACCTGAAGAAAAAAAAACCCAAAATCATTCTTCTCATGTGGGATTATTTCGAGTGTTTTAAATGGGTCATGTCTTACCTTCGAAAAACAAGCTCCCATGTGCACCTTGGGTGTGGGTGGAAGCCCATTGGAAAAGGGTTGAGAAGAGGCACCGAGGTTATCGGATACGGGAGGAGGAGGAGGCGGGGGCGGTGGAATTGAGGGCGGGGGCGGGGGCGATGAAGACTCTTGTCGCTTATTGGAACGCTCCCTTCGTCGAGGAGGGGCTTGCGGAGACTCCGAACCCATCCGATCGTTGGCCCTTGAATCCGATAAAGATCGATTCCGAATTCCATGACCACTTGGAGCTCGAAATTGACTTTCATTTTGGTTCTGAGACGAACGTAAGGGCGTGGCAGAAGGCGGCTGCTGCTCATGGTCATCGTATTCACTGGCTAAACTCAGCCGATTGGCCACAAAGTCTGCCAAACGTGCGATCTGGTGCGAGTTCTCAGACTGATGTTGATGGCGTCTTTTGGAGGGCTCTCCGCCAACACTCTCAGAGGCTTTTTCGCCCAGCTTTAAGGTGTTGTGCTCGGTATATTCCGTGGCATCCAAGTCGTTGATATGGCCCCTGAAAGACAAAGGTGGGACAGGATGGTTTAAGGCGGGAAACGAATGGACTTTGTTGGTGCATGCAAGGAACAGAAACCACATGGACAGAGGCGTGCCAGCGAATAGTTAAGGGTGCGAATTGATTCAGTTTACCTCTTCTTGGATTGCGGCAAATTGAGATCTTTGAGACCTTTCCAATAGAAGTTCTTCAAATGTCTCACGTGGAGACTAACCAAAGGCAAGGGAAGCAGAGAGAAGAAAGATAATCATAGAACAACATTGTCAAGTCCCAGAATTAAACGGGTGGGACAGGATTTTCTGCTGAATAAATATCATGGGACCTTCTTGCAATGGATTTTGAGGAGCCGAGCTTTGGAGAGCAAGAAGAAGACCAAACAGTTCGATTTCTTTTTTTTTTGTTTCCTTTCCCGATACCACGTTATTTGACGGAGACAAATGGGTGCATTTGGGGAGTGGTGTTAAGAACTGAATGAATGACGTTCGGGTTACTACATCTAAAATCTAAATCTAAAATCATGCACTACTTAAACGACTAGAAAAGGTGAAGGATGCTCAGAGGGATACAAGAGGTGTTATGGATGACCATGATCAATCATACTAGAAGGTTTTACCTGGATCTCAACTCCTCGTCTATATTTTGGAGCAGACTCCTAGCAAAAAAGAGGAGCAAAATAAAGTAATGTAACACGGAAATCAAAACTGCAAATGCTTGGTCGGTTGGTTGGATAGTTGGATGGTTGCGACTAGTCTACAAAAGAGTCTCCGTCAAAGGCAGTTGCTAAAAGAGAAGGCTTTCAAACTACCAAAGTCTTCAGATTAATTAAGGTTAGTGGAATGAATACACCATCTATTATATTATGGCTCTGACGGGAAAAGGTGCGCTAAACGAGGGTTAGCGAGAGGAATGTTCGGCATTAGTTGGATGGCGAAATAACACCAACAGAACTAGTTAAGGCCCAAGATCATCACCAAACAGGAACACCAGCAAGACCTCGAACTAAAGAATAACGCTGAAGGTTTGGTGAGAACCCTTTTTATTCTCCCACCAAATCTAGCTTCTGAGAGAAAGGTCAGACGATCCAAAGCAAACCAATGAATGTGCGCTTATTGTTATTATTTTGCACTCCAAATCCTCAGCTCTTCCACCAAGAAAGAGACCCAATCTTTGTTGCTTTGTTTGCTTGAAGAGGGGTCTCTTTTGTTCTATTTTACCTATTATTCGAGCGTGAAGGCGTGGAGAGTAAGCTGTTGACCGCGGTGGAATTCTCAAGTGTTGAACAATACTGCTGGCGGTGATGATTGTCTCCTTGGGGCAAAGGTCGTTGAAGGAAGAAGCGCTCATTGTCACACCCCGAGAACGAGGAGGAGGACAACCGTCTTTGACGTCGCTCACTTAAAATGGCCTTCCTTTTCGACTCGGGCGTGGCCAGGGTGGAGAACCCATGATTCGAAGCCATTTCACCTTGACTTGTCTCTTGGCCGAGGGATGACGAGGGCTCGTCGAAGCTCGATTGCCGACAACTACTCCGAGATCGGGACCGGGATCGACCCGTTTTGACGAGTGAATTGTACCAATCATATGCATTCAAAGGGGCTGAGCGCTGTGGTGATATTGGGACCGATCTGAGATTGGGCTTAGGCACATTGCGTTTGAATGAGGAGGATTGGCTCAATTCGTCAAAAACCTCGCTCACGAAGTCATCTCGGATTTGATTGGGTTTCTCCATGGGCTCTCGAGTTAAAGTCAGTTCCCGATCGTCAATGTAATCGAAAGAAGCCAAGCCTCCTTGGATTCGCTCTTGAAGACACTGCTCGATGCCCGATGAGGCCTCGGGTGAATCGGATATGGCGGAGTTAGGTAGACGGAGAGTATCACAGTTATTGTTGCTATGCAGGGTATTATTGTTCATCTTCATCGCTGACGGCGCTGTTGGTAGAACCAACTTCAGAGTGGCACTCTTGTGCATCGTAGGATCTACGAAAGGCTCGAAATTCGGGTCGATTCCCAGATCGCGGAGCACACTGTCCAAATTCGATGTGGACGAATACCTCGTGCCTTTGGAACTGAGATTGCTTCCCATGAGATCTCTAAAACGATTGTTTTCAATGTCTCCCCCAGGTCCTGATGTGGGTGAAGTGGACAGTGAGCCGCCCCCATCTCGACGGCTGACCCGGCCATTGACGCGATATTTCAGGCCCTGAGGGATGAATTTCCGCCGACCTCGTTCCATTCCTGAGCTGAGACTGGCCAAGATGCGCTTGTTTTGTTCTGACAATTCAGTTTTGCCTCGCGTTAGATGCGAGATCATCTTCTTGTGTTGCTCTCCCAATTCGGATTTGCTCCGTGACAAGTTCAATTTGCTTTTTTCAATCATCTTTTGCATCCTGGCTTTGAGGAGACGATTCTTGATCCGATCCTCCTCCGTGAGACCATCTTCGTTCGCGTTGGGCTCTAACTCATCCTCGTCAAATTCATCGCCGGGTTCCACCACTTTCAAAGTAGTCGAACCATCACCAAATCCGTGTGACTCTTTGTAGGGGTTGTTGCATTGATGGCTGAGAGAAGATTCAATTGGATATCTCTATCTAATGACTTGTAAGTAGCATTTCTAGTTGGCGATTCTAACCCCTCTTCCATTCCCTATTCGGCCTGAAGACGACTCAGATCGTTTCTCTGCACAAATAAAAGCTCATAGAAATAATCCCACTTCTTCTACCCACCCCATTGAGCTTTGAGAGTAAAAGAAAAATAAGTAATTGGATTCGGAAACGGAAAAATAGCGAGAGACAAAAGAAGAGGAATATCCAAAGAAAAAAAAACAATTAGGGAAGGAAATAAGAGCTGGTTTGCTCTCTTTTATCCGTCGATAATTGTACGAAAACATTATCATTTAAAGAGAGACAAGGAGGGTCAGACTTCTTTCCCCCCAGAAAGCACTCACTTTTTGTTCATCCCAGCCTTTGGATCGGTGCTTCGCCAATTCCCAACTCCGGCCAAATCGTCTAGGGCCTCATCTAAGGCTTCATTCAAAGCCTACACGAGGGTGAGAAAAACAGACTCTTGTTTAATGATAGTCCATTCAGAAGACTTCGCTTGACCATTATTTACCTCTTCCTCGCCGTCATTGTAATTGGTGGCCCAACATTCGGAGATCCCATTAAAACGACGGACCCCGCCTGCAACGGGATTGTCGATAAATGCAGCTCGTGCGGCGACATTGGCTCTTGAAGATCCCTCATCTGTCGGGGGGAAAAAACATTTCTCTCTGATGCTTCATGTCCATGCATATGTCAGATATCAGAATGGGTGGAGCCTCACCGAGGTTGCTCTCAGCTTGTGATTTGGTGGCTTTGCTCTTGGGTGCCTTGGAAGAAATCCGCCTTGGCACATTGTGAACGATGCCATCTTCATCCGGCTCGTCAAAGATGGGTGTCGTGGCCTCCGGGTTCCTTACTTTTTGTAAAAGCTCCATAGAGTAGCGCTGGGACAGATCCCCGGCCAGCACAAAAGGATGGAAGAGCAATCGTTCGGCTGGTGGTCGTTTCTTGGGATTTTTTGTCAGCGACAACTTGGCAAAGCTGAAGACGTAAACATGTCCATCACCTTTCGAGAACATTGATTGGGACTTTGAGAACAGACCACTTACTTGTGGAAGTCTGCACTCCATTTGTTCTTGTCTTTCAGGGTTGGGGGTTTGTAACCAGATTTGGACATGAGGAACAGCGCCCGCATGGGATGCAGGTCAAACATGGGAGGCTGTAGTTCAGCCAATTCGATGGCCGTGATGCCCACAGCCCAGATATCACAGAGATGATTGTACCCACCTTTCCGTTCCACAGCCGCAACCTGAGGACAAGTATTCAACTATAAGTTCACGCAATTGAAAGCAAGCAATTCATGTCATGCTTGGAGAAACGCTCCGTACCTCGGGGGCCATCCAATAAGGCGTGCCGATAAATGACTTTCGTTTGCCGAGCGTGGCGGTGATTTGCGCGGACACGCCGAAATCCGCCAGTTTGACCTCGCCTTTGTCCGAGAGCAGAATGTTAGCACCCTTAATATCTCTGTGCATCTTCCCCATAGAATGGAGATAGGAGAGCCCTTGCAGGGTCTCCCGGCACATGAAAGCAATCTGCTTCTCCGTCAAAGGACCAGTAACTATGGAATAGATCAAACGAAATGGCTTCATTTGCAAGTACTTTCGATCGAAAAGTTCGGGGATAAATGTGGGAGTCTCACTGTGATAAATGTCTTGGAGCGAGCTTCCTCCGCAATATTCCATGCAAATCCAGAGCTTGTCTCGTCTGAGGTATGACCCATAGTAAGCCACAATGTTCGGATGGCGACAATCTTTCATCATGAGTATCTCTTGTTGAATGATGCCAAAATCGTCGCCTTGTTCCAATTTGATCACCTTAATGGCGGCAAACTCGCCCGTCGAGTGTCGTTTGGCCTAAAAAATTAAATTAGAGGTTTTTCACGGGTGCAAGTAACCACATTTACCCCTAGCCGATATTCATTATAAGAGCAGTCTTCCTAAATAAAAGACAACAAACTTTGATACATATCCAGCTGAGATGTTCTTCGATCTTGGCATGGCATATCATAAAAGTCGTGATTACAACAATTCCAACAGTTTCACATTAAAAAAACCGTGAAGAATATTGAAAAACAAGACAGACACGCAGTATTGAAGAACATTCAATACGAGAGTTCAATTCATCATACTCGTTCATTTAAATATTTGTTAATAAGGTCAAGCTGGTCTACTGGGATGGTGAAAAAGAACCTCAAAATAAACCAGATCCCATTCTCCAAGCTATTACTTGGGTCAAAGGTAAATGTTGGCAAACTTAGGTGTATTTTTTTTCAAATATCAACACCAAGGGGATAAAGTACTTTTGAGCAACAAGTTAGTATCGTGACGTAGAACTCAAAATACTATATATTATGAACACTTTTTTTACTGGTGTAGTCTTCAGAGGCTGGGGTATCTTAGTGAGTTAAATCATTTTTAGGACATCGAAATATGGCCGGGCCAAATTTTTAAGAAGTAAAATAACAGCTAACGATCAAAGTACTTACTTTTCATTTATGCTTGATTTCATTAGCATCATTTTTTCAAAAAGCAACAGTGAGTGTGTCTTTAGGTCCGTTTCAAAGGATTTTGTATACATATTTCAATACTAACACGCTCTTCTTCATTTGTATTTGATCCCGCATGCATCAATATATAAAAAATAAACGACATCCCGAGGTTCAAAACAGAGCCGATTCATTAAGCAAAACTATTCATTGGTTTCGTTATATAACTCTCGAGCATTGCTTCAAAATTGACTCTTTTGGGTCATTTTGAAGCGAAACTGGTTTTCATCACAGCCTTAAAAACGAAGAGGTCCTGAAATTGACGTTCATTCGGTAATTTTCCTCTGTTGTACGACTAATCCGGGTCGCCCATTCCTAAATGATTGTCAATTCATCATAGCCTTCTTGGGATTGGAATTCTTGATTGGCTTTGGTATAGCAGAAAAATGTTCTTGGCTTCTACGGCCCAAGAATACCTTAAACATGGGACGGACAGGCTAATTCGAAGATTTGACATTTTTAAGACCGAAATCAATTTCAACTGTCTTTATGTAACAAACTTAAACCACGATTTACATCGCAGCAAAGCACCTCAGAGAATATAAACTGTTGTCGAGCAGAAGAGGCCTGACCTATTTAGGCATTTTCAAGGACGCGTCAATTTAGCCTCCACAAGAATAATTGAAGTGGATGGACATTTCTGGCATTTGTTAGGCCCAACCCAAACCATCCCATTTATGTTTCGGTTAGGCTCACAGATTCGGCAATATTAGATAAAGGTTGAAACCGAGATCTCTTGGTTCGAAAACCCGACCAGCCGAATCCCAGCTTCCTTCGAAGTGTTTCAATTATAACCCTGAGTAGTGCTACCGCCCCTTCAATGGGCAAACCTGCGGTCTTGCCCGAAAGTGAGGTCAGAATGCATCATGGCCGTGATCCCGGAGCGGGAATATCTCTTCATTAGCACAACCGAGGGTCGAGTCAGACAGCTACCATCAGACTCGGTAACAAATGATCAAACTACCCGATCCCCATGGGATGGAGTACTTCAAGGGCATCGGTTAGCCTGCCTGGGGGAACTCCCTTGGAGGTTATCTTTCACGTGGACTTTCGGGCGGCACTCAATGGACCACCCGGCCCGTTCAATCTTCCGGCTCATGCCAGATTTGAAGGCCCCTGGGGGTGTGATCCTTACCTTGTACACATCGCCGTAGGTTCCGGATCCGATGCGTTGGAGCAATTCGTAGTCATCCTGCGGGTTGCGTCGACTGATATCACTGCTCAGCATAGCCGCACCGCGGCCTCGACTATGGCCGGCCGCGGCCGGGGTGGACGGTCCCGGTGGCGGTCCCTTGTGGTGGTGGACCGAGGGGGCGGCCGAATGGGCCATGTTCCCATTAGCGAGAGGAGCAGGCGGGCCGCGAAAACGAGCGGCCGCAGCCATCAGCGCCCAACATGACTCAGAACCCCAGGCGCCGAACTACGGGCACTCACCAGCCGCCCGAACCGCAGGCCCATGATCAAACACTGGCGACGACTTGATCGCCCTCGGGGGCGTAGCTCTTATGCGAGTCCACGCAGAACGGGCTCAATCCCAATCAC
>NC_081446.1:11977435-11981282 GCF_007210705.1 Tigriopus californicus
GCCGCCCTCGGGGGCGTAGCTCTTATGCGAGTCCACGCAGAACGGGCTCAATCCCAATCACGACTCACTGTTCTCTTGCGATGAAGGAAGGCCGTCCCAGAATAAGGTTGGATGGTTGATCCACACTCTCACCACGGTGTGTGTGGCAGGCAGTCAGTCGTCAGTCAGCTCCTTTCTGACTGGCCCACTTCCTGGCTGACAACGGGCCAACGGACGGACCTCCTTGATCCTCTGCTTCGAGTTCGATGTTGAGACAGACCTCTGACTGAGAGGAGCGGAGCAGCAACAAAGAGGACTGAGGGGATTGAGGGGATTGAAGGGATTGTGGATGAGGCACAGTGTCGTCAAAATAATCTGTGATTGAAAGGTCTGGTGCAAGAAACCACATGGGACCAGGGATGTAGGGACAAATGTCTGGGCATTGTATAATATAGATCCATGGCAGGGCCGTAGTAACGAAATTGCAGGTAATAAAAGACAGTTGTTTATTCCTTGTCAAGGAATTGTAATCATGGGGTAATTTTATTGGGGTTGATTTTCCAAACGAAAAGGAGAAAAATCGTTGTCGCAAAAGAACCCAATTTATGATATCTTAAGCCATAAAGCTGTTAAATATTCTTTTAAAACATGTTTATGATATATGACTATTTTGACTGTGAGATTTGGGAGGCAAAAGATACATTTAAAATGTTCAGAAAGCCATGAGAACGAAGCATTTTATTCTCATTAGATTGATCCTTCGTGAGTACTGAATTGATAATCAAATAAACAATATCAATGCTCATTAATGTAACATGTTGAAAGGAAAACTTCAGTTTTTTGGATCAATTGTAAAAATGCGTATTGATTTAGAAAAGTATGGTCTTGCTGGGGCAAAAAAACCCTGCTAAATCTAGACTATGGAAAAAACCATTAAAACGAGTAACATCATTCCATTCTTTGTCCAATAACGGCTGTGTAACGAATTACTCTTTTCAGCCAAAGTAATTGTAACTGTAATCAGTTTCTAGACCCATTATTGAAGAACAACTAATGCCCTATTGATTTGATATTTGGTTGTATTTTTTTGGCCAAATATCAAATCGTCACAGTGAAACTCCATATTCACCATTCATCTCTTTCATTTGGCATCAAAATGTGTCTCACACAACCGAATGTGAATAGATCCAAACTAATGGTGCATTTACACGAGATATGTTTATGTGGACAAATGATTTGACTAAAATTTCCGGAAATGTTAGATAACTAAGAAAGGGGACTAAAGTTCATTTGATTTGCACCATGGTCAGGGTTTGATCTAACGCTATCGGTCACGAATTACTTTTCTGAAAACATAAAAAGGAAAAAGGTAACGGTTTTTTAGCCTTCCCGTTACCGCTACCTTTTTCTCTATTTTAACAAGCGAGTTTCTCTTTTAAATTCCGACTCAAATGCAATGACTCACTGTACTTGCCACTGATGGGATCAAATAAATAGTCGCAGGAGTCATCTGTTGCACGTCATATTTACTAAGCGTTAAACAATCGCATAAGTATTTTTTTCCCAGTTTTAGGTCCTCCTTTTTCTGCGAAAGTAACGGGTAACGTGCCATTGTTTCTAAAAAGTATCGATAAAGGTAACGGGTTACTTTTTTCGGTAACGGTTCAAGCCCTGACCATGACTTTGTTTGAGCCCCCTTGTATTTACAGTTACAGATCAATCATGTTGATTCCCAGCGAAATTGTGACCTAGACTTCAGAAAATGTCTTAATTAAGAAACAGACGCTAAATGTTGTGGAGACCTACACATGCATCTTGAAAACAATGCATTGAGTCCACTTTGGTAAATGTATAAGATTTGAGCAATTGAGCAATTATAGTTTAAAACAGAAAAGGATCTGTTGTTGCGATTCTAAGGTGATCATGCCCGAAGATTGAGAAAAACTTCAATTATTGGCATAAAAGTGAGACTTTTCTTAAAAACACTATATCAAAAGCAGTTGATGGGAGCACTCTAGATACTCCCATCAACTCCTCTCAGTTAAAAGTGTCATATCTTTTCATCACAATCTCCTTCTAGTCTTTTATTGTTTTCATACCCTCTTAATTGAGATAAGTTAAATCCTCCCCATTTTAATTCATTATTATCCCGTTTCTTCGTTTTATTCTTATTTTCATTAAAATCCTAACCAGCTAAAGTCGAGGTATTTCACTGGATGTGAGTGCGTATAGTTCAATGATGAACTTTGAGTTGATCCCAAAGTGATTTTGTGGTTAGTTGGGGGATAAAACAAATCTTCGATACAATTGGTTGAGTCTGGATGACAAGATAATGACATAGATTCCGACTGAAAAGTCAGATATTAAGTCACTTCAATTTGAAAAAAAAATATTCCATCAGATGTATTATCATTTGAAAATGTTACTCGCTTGTCATTAAATTGATGTATTTACAATCAAAATGAAATATCATAAAGGAAATGGACAAGACACTGCCATATATACAGATCTTTAAGTTTGTCGCAAGTACCATTGAAACGAGTAAAATCTGGCTACACTTTCTACCCGTGGAACTGTGGTCCCAGAGAAAGACGTCAGCGGTATCGTGAGATTTCCCAGTCCTCCAAGGCCCTGACTCAGGCGGGTCGGGTCAAGCCCAACTCCCAATCTCAAAAAACGATACAATGAGATTCTTCAAGTTTAGCTGAGCATAAATTGTTCTATTTAGTTCCTTTTTATTACGAGTAAATTTCAATTTAAGGGTCTTGAACAACCATTAGTTTTTTTGTATTGAAACATTGATGGTAATTTCTACCTCCAGGCGCATCGAAGTATTATCTATTATTAAATGAAGGTTGAGTGCAACTAGAACCTCGGGTAATGTGTCAAGAGAGAAACTCTTAAGGCCTGACCGCTGCTGTCAAGCCACCTGGCAGATCTTTTCTACAAGCAAGAGCTGCTTGCTGATTCAGGGTGTCCTGTTTGGAACATCATGTTAACCTGAGAAAAGGGGAATTTCTATCGTACCCCTGAAAATGTTGAAGATTTCCCTCATTATGATTTTGTTATACGATCCAGAGCTTGAAAAAAAGCCAAAACTACCCTAAAAAATTCGATCCATACGTGGGACTGCATCTTCAAGGTTATGTGAATAAGTCGATTTCTTAATCGCAATCCAACGTATTTGTTTGTTTAAACATTACATTCATATTTAAAGATTACAACTCAATAATTATATAACCTTTGCTTGCAATTGAGCTTCATATATTTTATTTACCAAAAAAGTTCACCCGGCTCCCTAGCCGAGAGCAAGGATTAACCAGTTTGGTATCCATTTGGGTATAAATACGAACGCCTTTCTTTTCTCGTGCCAGTTTTGTTTGAAAGCATTAGGGGGACAGATGGGCGACCTATGTAATGTTAAGTCTTGGGCGATCAAGTTCAAAGTGGTGAGATTTAAGTGTTGAGTGAAATTGGTGGCCTTATGAAGCAGAATTCTTTTTACTCGCTCTCCTATTGAAGACTTCTCAATCGATGGATGTTTGGATTTGGACCAAGTGGACGTTGCGTGTATCCTTATACGTCTTAGTGTCATAGCTTGAGGTATTATGTTGGCCTTGATAATCCTCACAATCTTTTCGTCAGGGTTTGGATTTGTGATTTGGTTGAAGATGTGAATTAGGAAACTAGAAAAGATAATATAGAAAATGAGGAATTGGTTACTCAAAACGAAACTATTCTTGAAAAATCACCGCTTTTGCAACTATCTCTATCGATTAAGAGTTCTATATTTGAATTCACCTACAAACTGGCGTCAGCAACTGTTCCAAACCTTCATTCATATTGATTTCAGGAAGGACGGGGGGGG
>NC_081446.1:11982083-12046632 GCF_007210705.1 Tigriopus californicus
AAAAAAAAAAAAGAAGTCCTGCCCTAAGTGGATAAATCTTGATTGTTTAAACGATGCTGTTGTTTAAAATCTCATTTCCTGTTTGCATAAATGTAGGCAGTATGAAATGCCACTGGTACAGAAGTCAAGGAAAAACGATATCCAGACGTTGTGTCGGGTTACTCCTCAGCCCCCAGGGAGAATCGAACTCCCGACCCCTGGTTTACAAGACCAGTGCTCTAACCCCTGAGCTATGGAGGCTCGTGTGTGATGCGTGGGGAAAATTTTCAAAATTATGATTGAAATACTTCCTTTGCCGGCATTCTTTGATGCTGTTTAGATGCCAACAACATCAACTACGGAACAATAACAGGTATACCATCGTATACACTTCAAATGTTTCATCTTGAGTGCATATGTGGCTGATTTGAGTAATAAAAATTGGAGTGGAAGCACCACGTGCATATTCCCAAACATTTAGCGTTGTCAGAGGAGTTCCAATATCATTTGCCTCATGAGTACGCTCGCTGCGGGGTGACGATCACGTACAAATGTGTGTATGTTGTGAAATAGGAGGTCAGTGGTGTGCACTCGGTTGAAATGAAGTTTCAAGATCACGCCTGGTCACTTGAAAAATCTTAACTCAAGGGAGTATATTCTTCATTGTGTGGAGGAAGCTCAACTGATGAGGATCATAGTAGTGTCGTTGCTCTATTCAAGTTGCAATCATTGCGAACATCAAAATGAAGAATTGCATCCATATTCCCGATGATTTCGCCGGGTTTGATCCTTGTGGCTTTTGTATTCCTCAGCCCCTGGCGAGCTCCATTCATAGGGTGCTTATTCCTCACGGTATGATCAAGGACAGGATTAAAAAATTAGCCGACGATATTTTCAAAGCCTTGGTCGAAGAGGAGGTGGAGTCTGTTTCTTTGCTCTGCGTGCTCAAGGGAGCATATCGGTTTTATGCCGATCTCCAGGAAAGTCTCAGCGCTGTCAATGCGAACGAGAGTAGCAAAGGCCATTTCCACATCATTCCTGAATTCATCAGGCTCAAAAGCTACGAAAACACTTCCTCACAAGGAGAGGTCAAGATTATGGGCATTGATGATCTCGAGAAAATTCGGGGCAAGACCGTTGTGGTTGTTGAAGACATCATCGACACTGGTCGAACAATGCGAAAGCTTCTGTCCACTCTAGAAAGCCATCAACCAAAGAAGGTCATTGTCGTTTGCCTCTTAAGGAAACGAACACCACTCTCCGATGGATACAAGCCGGACTTTGTGGGCTTCGAAATTCCGGATCGATTCGTCATCGGCTATGCTTTCGACTATAATGAATACTTCAGAGACCTCATGCCGCTCTGTGTTATAAGTGAAAAAGGAATAGAGAATTTCAAGGAATAAAAATCATCACATTTTGTTGCGTTGGTTTTGGTTTTCAATTGTGGTTACGATTGAACACTATTCTTTTAAGAATCATATGAATTGAAATGGCAAGGCACAGTACTATTCTCTTTACTGTGATTGATTTCTATTATTTCACATCAGGATGGCTCAGTATTGAATGCTCACCAGGCCCAAAACGCGATTGTTCGGCAATGGTCACGGGCAATACGAAAGGAACACAATGAGGGTACTATTCCTTGATATTCATTACAACGGTCCTGGTTTATTTATAGCTTTTATGGGGATGGTTTTAATTTATCACGTGGAGCTAACCGAAATGGAACATATTGATGCGTCCGTTTCCACCGGGCAATACTTTTTAAAGCTGCGATGCAGATCCATGTCAGGCACAGTTTACTCACAAACTGGTTCTTAACAAATTTTACCACAGCCGGCGAATCCTCCGGATTCAGTGTTTTTGAATGACTTCAGGCTTATTTTAAGGCAATTTACAACAACGTCATGCGCAACGAATTGTTACAAATGAATAACACTTTTCAATTCCTAGATTCTTTCAGTTTTCGTTAAAGCATGATGTATGTGCGTGATGCTGAATTTCTTCGTCGAAAGGGCCATGGGTTCAAAATATTGTATGCTTAGCCAGGAATAACCCTGGAGCGACAGTTCCGAGCTTCATATACTTCCTACAATTGTTATCCCTCTAATGGCGTTCAGCCGAATGTTAAACAAAGAACTCTTTTTATCCGAAATACAGGTTTGGTTTGGTTTTTTTTTTCATGGGCTTTTCTAGCCGCTACAGGGAATATAATCCCCAGTACTATTAAAATGAAAGGTTATAATTCGTCTATTTAGTACCTTTCAATCTTTAAATGATATTTGGTCTACCAACGAATTTGAGTTGGCAGACCGAGCTAGTCCTTGAATATATGGTTGATCAGGAATGCTATCTGAAAATGTGTCCAAGTCTGACTTGAAAGATGCAACCGTATCAACAAGGCCTATGTATACCTTACGAATGTTAGAGGAAACCAATTTAAACAATGAAGGAGCCCGACAAAGAAGAGATGTGGACTTCACTGTTCGAACTAGCCTGGATTCTTTAGGACTTGAAGGTGCTCTCAAAACGCGCATTAAGCCTCTACGGTCACTAGAATTGACCCTAAATCCTGAGTTGGGACCAAGCTCATGAATGCTTTTGAAAACGTACAGTATCAGATACCTTTCGCACCTTCTCTGAACACACTACAGTCCCAACTTTTTTGGTCTCTCCCAATACGAGAGCTCTCTGAAAATTGTGAGCGTGAAGTACACTTTTGCATAGCCCCCGCTTTCCAATTGCTAAAACGGTTTTGGTCATAATGAGGGCTATGAAAAAAGTAGACCTAAATAAACAGCAAAACTAAAGTTTGAAACAGTTCATTGAAAAGCCTTAGAATCAAGGTGGGCAATTTTGGGAATCAGGCGTCTAGAAGTGACCAAAAGCGGGCGCTAGGTGTTTGTGATATCCTCTAAAATAATGATGTCTGATTTAGCTACAGATCGATGACAATTAGCAATCAAAAATAAACATTTTAACATGGCGCAGTCGGCAGCCGTAGGAGTTTCGAGGAAAAATACAATAAAAGACGAGGAATCAAATATGAATTGAGTAAGGAACATGTCACAAACCCAATCAATTTCCAATACACCCTCAACGGATACCATGGCGACTTCAAACCCATCCAGAGCTAAGATATCACATGAAGCTATCAAGGGATCTCTGATTCGATCAATCCAGTCCACAAAAGATTTTTTGGTTTCTTTACCGCAAAACCCATCAGATCAGTTCATCGAGGAAGTAAAATCTTTGCTCGCTCGTATGAAGGTGAATCGTGACAAATTAGAGGAACATTTTATTCACGATGGTAGTGATATATATCGATTTCGACGATTGTGAACGGGCACTCCCAAATCTTTCAAATGACGTCGATCAACTTACCAAACCCTTATTAGCAATCTGTGTGACCCGTTCGAATTCTCCGGCAAACCATCGTCCTTTCAAAATTAACGACGCCTTACGTCCTGATAAGCTCTTGGCGACCGCTTCACTAGCAGAATTTCGATCTTGGCAACAAGGTTTTGAGTTGAAATAATCTTCCAATAACATGTCAACATTTCCACTCCAAGAACGACATGGATGTATTAAGGCTTCAGTTGAGCTCAAACTACAACAATATCTTTCACTACAGCTTACCGATTCGACACCAATTCAAGGAAGTTCTGGTTGCCTCGAGATTCTAAAAGGTTTCTTCGTCACACATGTGCCCCTCATTACACGGCGCTTTAATTTCTTTCAATGCAACCAAAAGGAAGGTGAGCCTTTTTCCGATTGGTACCTACGTCTACAAGTGGAAGGAAACGAGGCAGAACTCGAAAGCCTCTCTATCGACGACATCTTCTCACTTCGTTTAATAACCGGTACTTCCAACTTCAAGCTTAGAGAAGAGCTTTTAAGACAAAGTAAAACTTCTAAGGACGACTTCTACAAAATCGCTATCGCATGGGAGTCTGCTTCATCTCTCCAACGTTCTCTCTCTGGGGATCACCACCAATACATAGCTGCCATGACCACCAATAATTCGCCTTCTTCAGATTCACGAGGCAAACAGTTCCACATCAACAAACCGTCAGATATGAGTGGCAAGTGTCTTCGCTTTGGATCCCCAGAAAAACATTCTAATTGCTACGGCAAAGACCTAACATGTTTCAAATCCAATAGAACTGGTCTTATTGCCCCGGTACGTTACATGGAAATCCCGTGGAACTAATCGATCCGAGTCCAAAGGAAGACACCGCTCGAGGCATCCATCACAATGGTCACAATCCAGAAATTCGTCCCAATCCGGAGACCACTCGAGATCGAATTCACAATTACATCCAAACTCCAGACAATGCAGATCAAATCATTTACAAATTGATCAAGTCGAAATTGCGACCATTAACTCTGCTGTGACTCGTCCAACACCCCTCTTGGAAGTGAAGGGGTACAACCATGGACGATGTTACACTGGACATATTTGACGCCGCCAAATGTACCCTAATAGTATAACAGAAATTTTAGAAACCATTGAACTCAACCTCCCGACCAGAAATTGAAAAAATCATGGTCACGCTCTCCAAGCCAGGCAAATTCCCTCGCCATAGACATTCGAAATTATAGGGAGGGATATGGCCAGTTTTAAGCTGTAGCTGGAGGAATTTTTGTCTACCAGGATTTTATTTAACACCAAATTCTATTACTGATCTCAGATCGTTCATGGGATTAGCAAACCAATTTGGACAGTTTTGTGCCCGATCTAACACACTCTTTGGAACCACTTTGATCACTACTAAGCCCCAAGAAGTCATTCATATGGTTACCGGAACATGAGACTACTTTCAAAAGATCAAAGGCTATTCTTTCAGACCCGAACGGCCCAGTTCTAGCCCACTTCAACTCGAACTTACCAACCCTCCTCATGCCCGACGCATCTCGCCTTAAAGGTCTTGGTTTTGCTCTTGTACAAGTCGAAAATAATGGAACATACCTGCTCATTCAATGTGTATCTAAAAGCCTGATCCCTGTAGAAACCTGATACGCAGTTTGCGAACTCAAGGCCCTCGCTATCAAGTGGGCAATCTTGAAATGTCGCCTCTACCTGGAGGGCATAAAGTTCCGGATAATTACCGACCGATAATTATCGATCAGAAATCAGATATCACGAAATCCGCAGAACTACATGGCCATTATTGATGCTTTTCTTGAAAACAAAACGCCCAAGAACTTGCCCATGGGCCATCCCGCTCATTTATTCACCAAGATTTGGGATGACCTTTCATTCGACGAACACCACCGGATACACATGTTTCACAACCGAATAGTCATTCCAATTGAACTGCGAAAAGATATCCTCAACACCCCTCACCTGCAACATCAAGGCATCACAAAGACGAGAGCCCTTGCCCGCCAACTTTATTTACTATTGGCCAGGCATCACCAACAACATTACTTCATTGATAACAAATTGTCCGGAGTGCACCAAACTTCGTTCCAGCCAACAACGAGAACCTCTCAATTCATCCAATGCATCGAAACCTTTTGAATCCGTATCAATCTATTTATTCGAGTTAATGGGGGCGCATTTTATTGTTATGGTGGATCGATGCCTTACGTGGACGTGTGTCACTCCGTTACCCAAACTCGATTCCCAAACCATCATAAATCCCTGAAAGATTGGGCTTTTTGATGACGGCCTACCCAATTCTATTCGTTTTTACGGTGGCCCCCAATTCCGTGGACCCTTTAAGGAATTCTGCTCCTCTCATGGCATTTCACATGAACAAACATCACCTTATAACCCATAATCAAATCGCCACGCAGAATCTGCCATTAAATCGTTGAAATTTCAAATTGCCTTGAGGGAATGGAGAAACACTCCAGCATCCAAAGGTCTCAGTCCAGCACAACTGTTATTTCACAGACGGCAAAGGACACTAACTCCATATCATCCTCTGGCTCACGATCTGGTTAATGTGGCGGAACTAGAGAAATCAAGAAACAAAGTTGATTTGACATCAAACAGATCTAAAACGACTTATGACTTCAAATGCCATAACATTCCACCATAATTCCAAGGTTATCGTCCAGAATCCCCAGACGAAGAAGTGGGACTCGACTGGCATCATCGTTTCCAAACGTCCTCACGGACATTCTGATAACGTTGATGTAAACGGGAACATGCATCTACGATATAGGGTGTTCTTGAAACCGTTTAATCACGAAAAGAAGCATGTCTGGTTTGAGATGTAGTTTTAATCACGTTTTCGTTTGAATGCTGTTGTCCTTATCCATCATATCTCTTATTCATAATATGCGAAGGGGAAATGTGATATCCTCTAGAATAATGATCTCTGATCTAGCCATAGATCGATGACAATCAGCAGTCGAGAATAAACATTTTAACAATGTTCAAAAGAAAGTACAAGTTGCCCAACATTTGGTAGACAATAAACTTTAAAACTTCAATAAACTACATAAACTTTGTCGGAACCAGAATTTGAAAGATTCAATTTTAAGGTGTACACCCTATGTGTACAGTATGTAGCAAGTAACCCTTGTGAAAAGTGGACAAATCACTTCCCTAATGGTTTTAATTTTCAAAATATACATGGTATAGTGTTTTGAGGGTTTTGATAAATTATTTTGAGAAACTTCAGCATTGTCAAGTTGAACAGGTTCATCTACGTTAATTTTGGTAGGTTGCCAATTTTAGCTAAAACTGAGCCTTGAAACTCGCAATAGCTTTGGAGATGCTTATTAGGTATTGCATATTTGAAGATACACTTTGAAACACTATAAATCCATTTTTAAACTTAGCAGTTGAGCATGATGATAATTTTTCAGCCGCAGCTAGTTTTGAAAGATTGTCAAAACTTAAAGCCAACTAACTGTTTGGAGGTAGAGGCATTTCTACCTGCTTGCTGTTTGGAAAAAGAAAGAGAAGATAAGAAATTATCTAAGAAATCTTATTTTTGGTATATTTTAAGTACATGACAAGGGTTTTAAGGGCTTATTTTGCTTATAGCACCATCAATAGGCTTTGTTTTCAAACAAGAAATCAGTTAAAAGTACTTCTGCTTACAGTATTGTTGTTTTAAAGTTTCGTATTTTTGGACAGTTTTGGATACCCTTTATTTTTGGATAGGGGTGGACAAAAGTGTCCAAAAATGAAATGCCCATCCTGCCCAGAATGGTGAAAAAGTTTCACCGGATACATGCAATACAATGTGTTTTCATTCCATTGGGCCTACTCCCACATCTTATTTTGCCTACATTTGAGCATAAGCCAAAGCTTGCCTTGACGTGGCTGACCCGCGCACAGCAAACCTACTTTTCTCTTTGTTCCCAAAATGTATTAGATATTAGACCGCAACATCCGTATCAATTAAAAAAGTGTCGTAAAAAATAAAGAAACTTTATGGATAACCATAAACTGCCATTGAGTGCCTATTATTTTGTAACAGAAAAACATGGCCAAAAGGGATTAAAAGGGGCTAAAAACGGCCTTATTGCCAATGTAGCAACTTTTCTGCATAAATTCTTGGAAAAAATGCTTCTCATATGAACTATCGAAGATGAGAAGTTGACTCCCAACAATCCGGGCCCTATTATTTCAGACCAAAACAAAATCTTAGGAAAACTGAAAGTAAAAACAAAACAAAACAAGGGGTGGGGGTATCATTGAAGTATAACCAAAAGTTCCTTTGCCTATAAAGCTTTGAAATGTATCTTCTTCGCTCCAGTCACGAAAGAGGCTTTTTTGTTTTAATTCACAATGAAGTTGTAGTCAAATGAGATCAGTTCTGCAAGTAAACAATTCATTCAATTCGGGAGGGTTACTTTCACATAGTTATTGTGCCGGGCCACTCGTTTCTTTTCGAGGTTCGGAAAACTCGCCGGTTGTGTGAGCGGTCGCTTTTCCCCCCCAATTTGTGCGTAAATTGGTTCCGTAGCCGGTTCTCGGTCTTGGGACAAGGAATGGCTCCTGATGAACGTACTTGCTGGAGCGGCAGAAATGAGCTCAGCATACCGGGTGTTCAGCGAATCCGTTGATATCCTCACGACCCCATCAATATCACCCATTTCAGTTGCCTCCATTTGGTTAAAGATATTCGGATTTGAAATTGCAACAAAGTTCAAAGGATCTTTTGGAATTTTACGTGCAGTATTTTCCAAGTTATTATCAAGGCTAGACCCGAGCCCAGTATCAGATGAAGACCCTGACATTACTCCATTTGTACTCTCTTGGTGCAATTCGTTGATTTGGGAACTAGGTTGGGTTTCCGTTCGTCCAAGAAGAACATCTTGTACAGGTTCAACCAAAGGTGGAGGGGGATTACTGTTAATGTTTTGAATTAACAATGATCCTTCTTCGTACTGAGGTGCACTTGGAGAGGGTTGATCATTTAGAATAGGTTTTTCGTCGGGTCTGTAGCACCATGTCTAGAAGAAAAAAAAATGTATCAGAAATACTCAATTTTCAAGTTGTTGATGATCGTTGCAATGAAAGAACGAGTATTTCAATACGAAATCATACGTGAAGATTTCGGAAACGCACAGCTGTCCTGGCACTGACCTTCTTTTGTTTGGCATAACAAATCAAAAATATGCTGATGAATGTGGCAATAACAACTAAAGCAGCAATCGTCGTCCCAGCAACATTGGTATGTGAACCCTCATCCTCAGTTTCAAGTGCTTTCAAGGGGCTAGGCTCTGAAAAATTGAAAAAAATCAATATTCTATTCCCGATCCGTCACAAGTCGTATCAATTTGAACTCTTACTTGCCACAATATGCAACTGAGTCATGACCACTTTTTCGAGCCAAACAGTGCCATTTGGGAAAGTTTGTTTGCTCCGGCACACTAGATGAGAGTCGTTTGGTATATTCTTCAATTGCAAGCCAACCAATAAAAACCACCGCCCATCTTCACCTGGACCCTCTTTTGGTTCCTTCATGGACAAATAGACAACAATACCCGTTAGGTTGCTCAATAAGAGAAGCCAAATTCGTCAAAAACTCACCCTCGTCACCCTGTGAGGGTTAACCTCTCTGTGATTCACCAGCCAAGTTATCTTGGGCTCTTCTTCTCCAATGACCGTTGCATTGCAAACAATTTCAGCCTTGTCACTTTCATTCGCGAAAATGAATGTTTCCGACGATATTGGCATCAGTTCAACGGGATGGACGACCGTAACACTCACACTTTCGACTATCTGCTCACTGGCACTCGTGACTTCTTGAGCAGCGTGACAATTCCATGTGCCAGAATCCATGGGCTGGGCATGAGTTACTGTGATAAAGCAATTCTTATTTACAGGAGACTCAAATTCGAGATGTCCGAGCTAGAAGGATACAAACACTTCTTCAATTACCAAAAAGGCTGAATTATCACTTTCGACCAATGGGTTTACCGCGTGATTGATTCTGTCGTTGGAGTTGCAGCCTGTGTCATATTTAGTGGTGGCAAGAAACGAACACCATTCCTTATTTGGTGGCTTCCAACTGCACGTGTGCCATGGCTTATTGATTTGGCAATTTAACAAGAATGACCCTCCTGTTTTCACTACAATATCACTGGATTTAGCTTGGATAAAAAAGGCTTCGTCCCTCTCAGGGAGCCTGACGAGATCCGAACCTTCAGCAAATAGAACTAAAAAACAAAAGGCTAAGCTTCGTATTGTAAAGTCTGATCTTTTCATGGTCCTTGTGTCGTGAACAGAGGGAAAAGAAAAGCAACTAAATTGTACAATGTTTGGTTGGCATAGCAAGATAAGAGCAGATCAATTGACAGTGGATTTGTAACACCTCTGGATAAGAGATAACGCTCAAAGTGGCCAAGAGGTTTACGAGCGAGCATTGAATTTTGCTGATAAGTGTCCGTAAGCTTCATCATTTCATCCTAGTGATCCTCATAGGTATATGTGCTTGTGATTCGCGAGGTGCACTTCATAATCTTTATTTTATTTGAGTTGAGGAAGCAATGTTTAACATTGAATATTAACGTAATCCAGTGATGAAGCTGTTGAGAAAGATATAAGATGAGACGGGTTACCCTTCACTTCAATCACTCATGTACGGGCAACGATAATTGCGGTATTCCCCTAACAACGGGCAAGGCACATTGACAACGGGATCATCTCCTAGGGAAAAGAGTTAGATGAGGTTGGGAGTAAGGCTACTTTGTTAATGGAGCCTTGCTTTTTGAAAATGCCTAGTGTTCATATTGTGCATTGTCTTTTTTAAGTTAGGAGCGAATGTAAATGTTTTTGGGGCTGAAATCATCGATTATTTTGCGTTAAATGCTTTTTTTTAAGTTTCAGAGTAGCAAAACTATTTTCAGGCCTGATAGTATTTAAGGGCAAGTAGGAAAATGCAAAATTGTTAAATGAAACAAAAAGTGTCAATTCACATTATTCTTACTTGCTATATACAATATATCTTAACCAAAGCTTGGCTTGCAGATCTAATAAAAGTATTCAAAGTTAGTTTTGGCATGATGCAAAGCCCTGTCAAATAAAAAATATTCGAAACGAGTTCATAAGGACTAAAATAGATCGGTCAAACTTTTAATTGATTTGTGCAGGGACTCTAAAGAGCTTTAGTGTCCTTGATTTGTGTCATTTTCATAATTTCCCCGCTAGGTTTTTACTTGATTTGCCAACTTTTGCCAGACTCGCCCAACCCTACTGTTGTTTTTTTCACTTTTTGCCAGACTCGTCGAGTTCGGACTTAAGTCCGGCAAAAGACTCGAGCCCGGCAGAGAACCCGAGCCTTTAAATAGCGTCAGGCCAAGCAAAAACAATCGTATTGCGAAATTTAAAAAAAAAAATCTTTTTTTGACGAGTCCGTACTCGAATCCTTTCAAAAAGACTCAAGTCCGTCCCATTCCTCCTAAATCGAGAAAAAGACTTGAATGCACTCGGACTCTGGTCCGGACTCACCCCAATACTAATAGTCAGGTCGTTTTCAGATCTACTTTATTGCACGATGCAACTTTAAATGTGTTTTAGCTAAACATCTGGTAAAAAGATATTCATATTGTCTTATGCCAGTAGATTACTGAGAGTACTATATGAGTTAACTTCAAAATTGTTGTTGCTACAAAAGTTGCTTCCATTTGTTTCTTTAACAAATAAAAATGAAAAAAGAATTGGCATTTGGGCAACCACATAATCAGAAATTATGACCACCGTGAGCAGTAGCACAGACTTCCATAGTCTGCCCAGCATTCATTGAGAATAAGGGCCCTTATTTGTAACGTCACACGGCCCAAAGAAAACGGGAAGAGGCAAGGTAGATTGCTAAATAAACTGCTCTTGCCTTGCCTTGAACGCAATTTCCTTTCCGGACATTATGTGACCCGGGTCACTAATTATAAATAAGATTTTGATAGAATTAGCCAAAAACAACACAACCGCATTATAATTCAATAAAAAGGAATTGGCCCAATCGGCCCTTTATTTGGTAGAGGCTGAATGACAAAGCGCCCTCTGGAGTACAGAACGTAAAACATACTTCGTGCAGCGTAGAGGGGCTATGGAGTGCCAGGCATTCGTGATATTACTTCTCTTGAGGCCCTCCGCATTGTCTGACGTCTACCATTGATTGCTTGTAAGTACGTACCACTACTGGTCACAAGTCAAGTACGTTTTGGCCAGGGTGCGTCAAAACCCTCCCGGTTGACAAAAACAATAATCCAGCCTGAAATGGGTGAAAAAGGGTTTTTTTTTTTAAATTCAAATTCGTTATGTAACTTGGAGAGAAACAGTCGACCGAGTTACTTACCACTGTCTGTCTTATGAGTCAGGAAAACAAAAACTAAGGGATTGTGCAAAGTCAGTAAAGAATATAATAAAAAATAGTAAAACTTAACTTTGAATCTTTCACTCAATGTCTTTTGTACATTTCCCTACCGCTACTTGTAATGAAATCCCCAGCAGTTCGAATTGAAAAGCTCTTATATCTGATCTAGCTTTAAATTCATATCAAATTTGATCCATCAACGAATCAGAGTCTCCTTTTTTCTGGCTCCTTCATTGTTCAGTTTGCTTCGCTCAACTAATATTAATCGGAAATATGTAGGTGTTGATCCTGTAACAGGATTTAAGTGAGACTTGGACAAGTTCTTGATCAAAATTCCTGATCAACCATACTCTTTCCAAAGACTATCTAGATCAGCCAACTTGGATTTGTTGATGGATCAGATATTATATGAGTCTAAAGAAAAAAATATCCATCATAATTTTCATCTTGGAAGTGCTGGGGATAACATTCGCAATAGCGGTGAAGAAGTCCCAAACAATAAATCAATAAAATGATAAGGAACCGGATCCGAATCCGAAACAAACGCCTTGAATCCGAAATTTTTCAAAAACGAGGTGGAATCAAGTTTCCTTACCTGATAGTTCGGATTGGATCGGAATGAATCCGACTTTTCAGTCCTACAATCCGATTCCGATTCTGAATCCGAACAACATGGCCAATCTGATGATCCGTGTCCGAGAATTGAAAAGCGAGTAATAATGAAATTTCCAGACATGGAAAAAGATTGTGGGGTTTTGTTTCAAAACTGAGAATGAAATTTCAATCCGAATCTGAATCCCAACAACATGGCCAAGTCGATCCGAATGGAATCTGAATGCTTTCGCTCAATCCTACCCCAAAAGTCGGATCCGAAACGGCCGATGAGATTGCTCAGGGTTGGTTGAATACCTAAAGGATTGTCTCCTGTTCTAATGAAGTCGATTGTCTTTGCCCTACTCATTCTCATAGAGTTGATTGGGCATCAATCCAGACAAAAATGGCTCAAATTGAAGCACAACCTTGCAACCTTATGCTGCCATTTAAACACTAACGAAGCCAAGACTGTTAACCGGGTTTAGACGTTGAAAGGACATTTTCTTAATGATTTTTTCCACTCAAAAATACTTGTCATGTGAAATAGTATATTACTGATCTTACATATTTTTCTGCCCTTGATTTTGGAGTGATAGGCATGACAAATAAAATTGCCCGGTAGAGGTAGTAAAAATATTTCCAAAGATTTTCAAATCAATCTGGAAATTGAAATTGATAATGAAATAGGGAATAGGGTCAGGGTAATGATACATCCAAGTTGAAATCAGTTTTTTTTCTAAGATGAAATCTTTGATTGGGAAGACGAGAGATATGGAGCTTAATATAAACAAAGAATGTCCGAGCAAGCAAAAATGGAGAGAGAAAATAAAAACAAGTTTGAGGAAGATTTAGAATGTCAGTTACATCAACATCTTCTTCTTCCAAATCGTGCATGCATGTCGATCAATCATATCATTCTTCCTCGCAGTTGAAATGATTGGCCTGGATTTAATTCAAATTATTTTTTCATAGACAACCATTTTATGCCGATGTCCATTTTTAGGATTTAGTGAAAAAGAATGAACTGTCATGCGGGCTTTTGACCTTGTAACGAGAGAAAAGCGAGTAATCATATGGTTTACAGACATGGAAAGACGGTCGTGTTCTTCTTTTTTAAATTTAATTCTGAGAAGGAAGTTTGAAATTTCAAAATTAGAGAATCATGAAGCTTGTATATTGTACGTGATTTGAGCTTAAATTCAATAGTAATCTTTTAATGAAGAACGGCTGAAGGCATTTGTGCAATCGGCTTGCTTGACCCACCAGTCTTGCATATCAGAATAGGTCGAAGGCCGACTGTCCGTGTGCAGCCGCTCACAAAGGTCACAAAGGCTCCGGTGGTGATGAAACTGTCTCCGATAGAAGTCTCGCCACCAGAAATACTCGTTGAACTTGGCGTCATCCGAGTCCAAGATCTTCAGATAATGAGCCAATGCTTTCGGAGAATCAAAGTCCGCTGCATTGATGAACGAATGGGGCGGTGCAAAACTGGAATAGTTGGCCCCGCCCAATACGACCGGAATCATGTTAAGGCTATACATGGTGAAGAACTTCTCGGTGGCGAAGTCCTTGCAAAGAGCGTTCTCAAAGGCCAAGTAGAATTTGTACTTCTTCTCTGCCATCCGGAAACAAGCCATGCCTTTGTCTTTGGCGCACTTGAACTGTCCACATTTGCCATAAATGTCGATGGGGATATGCTTTTGAAGCTCCCGAACATAATGCTCCCTGTGGCTGGCTGAGTGACAGTTGGAAACGAATTGAACCGCCAGACCAATCTTGTCATCCGCCAAATTTGGGCCCAATGTGGCGGCCTCTTTGCCGTGCTTCACAATAAATCTCTGGAGTAGAGTGGATCCTAAAGGAGCCGGCAGTGGCTTGACGTTATCTATCCACGCATACGGAATGGGAAAATCCGAGTCGATGCGATATGTCATGGTCCAGTTAAAATGGAGGCGGTTAAGATCCCGATACTCGAAGAGATAGATCGGAGCCTCGATGGAAAGCATCACATAGCGTTGTTGAGGGCTTCGCTGGGCTGGAATATCATTTGGCAAACCTCGGATGTGTATGATGATGGCATCGAACTGATCAATAGGCAGGAGCGAGCGATCTTGTGTAGCAAAACAAGTGGACACCCGACACTGGTTGTCCAAGAACGCCTGACGACCATAGCCAAAATCGTACGTATCGTAACGACCGTAGAACTCGTTCCAATACAAAATGGTCTTCAGCCTCGTCTTGTTTTTCCCAATCACCAAAGGATTTGGACGGATGGAAGCTTCAAGGAACATTAAGTTTGGTCTTGGGAGGGTCGAACAATGGGGCTGGGCCCTAGTATGTAGCTATTATGAATCCATGACCCTCATCAGAGCCTCCATGGACACTGCACTTCACAGTTCATGTGAGTATATACCCTCAGCTAAGAAATTCCCTCGACCCCGTTCTATTTCCGTGAAACTTGAAATTCCTCAAAGTGGCTCCCAGCATTATAGCCCGCTAGAAGCATTCTGAGTTGTGCGTTTGTAGATGAAAAAGTTTTCCCATTTCCCCCAAGACCAAACTGAGACCTTTTGAGGTGAACACAGTGCTTTGGACAAATTTGCCTGGAGACGGATCCAAATGGCTAGCCATCCTAGCACTCTCCAATGATGCTTTCCCAGGACTTGGTGACCTATCATCCGTGGTGTAAATGACTAGCACCAAGAAGATGCACACCAAAAGAAGGATCCAGGGTGCGTTTCGGTATAGCATTCTTCGCCTGGAAAAGAAAGATAAGTTGAATTATGAGCTCTTTCAGGACAACTTCTTTATTCCTCAGAGTCATTGTAAGTCCTCCTAAACGACTTGCTCCCTTGTACGTATAGTATACTAGTATACAAAGTATGCACGGTACCTTGGGGTCATTCATTTGAATACGCACACATTTTGTTACTACACGGCAGGCAAGCAATCCTCCAAGACGCTCAAGGATGTGAGGAACAGATAATTTTTTTTTGCACCAAAGAAAAATCTCGTGTCATGAAGGGAGCCAAGGAACTGATTTGTTGGCACAAACTTGGCGCCAAAGAGGAACAATTAATTCTTCACGCACTCATCGGAGATCACTTGAACCCAAATGCTCTCTCTATTCTTTGAATCCGAGTGTGTTCCTATGGATCAGGAGGAAAGAATCACTTGTTCCAAAATAGCCGTCTCTGAAGGTCTGTCTACTTGGAAGGGGCCCTGCTGATGATCAATCTTTCTCATTGACGCCACACACATTCAGTGTTTTCTAATGGTGTACAAGAGATGCTCACTTTCGCTAGCATCTTTTGACTGGACCGGGTGTTGCAGGAATTGCATCCATCAATGTATTCTAGCAATACCTTTGGATCGATTTCACGCAAACAAGGGAAAAAGTGGACATGAAGATGAGATATTTCAACGCCAAAAAAAAGTTGATGTACACATCTTGCGTTTAAATAGTCTCGATATCCTCATTACACGATTGAATAGAAAACAACCTTTATACTGCTTAATCGAACTCGAAAACATATCAAGTATGTTCCAATCATTTTCATTTCCTGGTTCATACATCACCTTCTGGTTTGTTTGCTCGTTGTCTCTAGATTGATGAACCACCCCCGAATTGCTTTCGTATCATGATGGTGGCCTGTTTGGAACCTAGGAGATGTGAGGCGTTCTAATTTAGCCCCTTCTTCTTCTCCGATCATGTTAGCCGACCAAGTCATCATGATCACTCTACCTATTGTCATTGGGCTTCTGACTACCCGGCTGCCTGGGAAACCAATGTCTTATTCTCGTTCCATAGATGCTGATTATTGCCCAGCCAACCGTTCAATACTCGGGACCCAGATTTTTTCACTTAAGCCTCCTCGTTCACAGATTCTTCGAGTGTCCTAAACTACGAAAGTGAATTTCTCGCTCTCCTAGGAGGAAGATTTTCTGGGTGAAAGGAGACCATTTGGGTCTTGGGTGCATCTAGTACTTCACCTTGGATCTTCAGATCTTCTGGTGTAATCACATAATGAATTGAGTGCAGGGGATAAGCTGCTAGCGAGCATGGGTCAAGTTAGACTCATTTGGAGAAAACAGCCACTTGGAGATGTGACATTGATGGAAAAGACAAGATTCCAGATGAAAAAGTCTGCATAAGAAATGACTCAAGCCATTCAAGGAGCCAAGAGGCCCCGCATTCTAGAAAAGGGCATCTCTTTGTGTAATCAATGCCAGACTTGATCCATGTATTTGTCGCTCATGCCAAATTTGGATCTTCTAACTTCCCCGTCAGTTGATGACTAGGCATTAATTGTTCCTTAATAAAAGGAACGGATTAGTGTTAATGTTACAATGACTTTGGCCAAAAAGATTAATTCCTTACACAACCATTACTCGCCAAATATGCAATGGCGTTACTTGTTACAATTACTTTTTCTAAAATGTAAATGACCACTATTTCAGTTTGTTTGTCTGAAATCTAAACTTCTAAATACCTAAACTAAGGCTAAACTTTTTCAATTTATGGCAATAATATGCCTCTTCCTCATAGCTTTTTGAACTTTGAAACTTGGGAAGCAAAAGATCTATTTAAGAAGTCAAAGAAAATACATATTGTAAACATTTGTTTTATTATTCAGTACATATTTTTATAGGTTATTGTATCATAAATGAGGTTACGTTGTAGCATGAATTTTATTATTATTATTATTATCAACCCGAACAAAGAGATTTGTTGACTTCGGTTTTAATGTTTATTTTTGTTGTTATTTGAAGTTTTCTTCGAAAATGTTTCAAAAATGGTAATCTCTGAGAGCATTCAATTCAATATTTTTGCAAAATTCCAAATACTTGCCTTTTTGAAATACTTGTAGAGTATTAGTTTCAGAATTTTTATGTTGTTCAGGAGTAAATATTATTTTGGTTTTCAAATCTAAACTGTGCTATTTTCCTGGTCTCTACTAATGATTAATGAAGATTTGCAACCATGGCATAACAATTTATGACAAAACAGCATTAGAAATTCTCAAGTTCATAAAGCTTCCCTGTTAGAAATGTGTAACTCAAGTCTTGGATGGAAATGTGGAGAGTTGGGAAGTCTGGTGCAACATACTCAATCAAGTCAAAAGAATATTTCCTGCCAAACAATCGCTTGATAACTTCGCTCTAAATCAGATGTAAAAAACAAATCAGCATTAAAATGACAAGATTTGAAACCACGACAATCTTCAATGTTGTCAAGAGTAAACATGATTTTCAGCCCAGATCATCCTCATTCACGACACATTACGTATATGAAAATAGCAAAACGTAGTAAAATCTATGATTTCCTCATTTGTCAACAGGATCGAGTAACGAGTAATTTTTGGGTTTCTGGGTCGTTACAATTACACCATTTTAAAATGCAATTTTGAAAAAGAGGAACGAATTGCTGCATCTTCCATACCACTGGCCCGGTTGATGGGCTTGCACCAAAACCATCTTAACACAAATTATGTACCCGCCCTGACAAAACAATGTTAAGTTCATTACACACGTCAATTAGTTAGCATTTTCTGTTAGAAATTTTCTGTTGTTTGCCCAATCGATGATATACTCTCATTGCTTCAAAGTTAACTTTCTTTACCATGCATGGTTAAGCAATGGAGTTTGAATCTGTTCATGCCTTCCTTCACTGTTTGAATTTTCTGTCATATTATGCCGAGAGTCACACTTCTTTCTTTGCCCGGCTTTTGAGTGAGTCATTTGAGAACGACAATGACATTCTAAGAAGTGCGATAACTCGTAAAAAGAAAATAGTGCACTGATAAGTCATCGTTCTCACTTTTGAGTTTTCGAGCTGCACAGTTGTGGAAGATCCATGTCTATTCCTTGAGCTCGAGACAACCAATTGCAAATGTGTACTCCAAGTCCAAGAAAGGTCAATATTAGGAATGGCTCCATCCCTCACATTTCTGCGATTGCGATGACGTTTAAAATGCTACTTTGCAATTGACGATGAAAGTGTCGTTGGAACGTGAGCAAACTCCTGTATAAAGTCTCGAGCATTTTCTTGGTACGCGTACATACCACTAATAGCTGACAGAGTACTAAAGACAATTAGATAGAGATCATGAATACGACTCGAGATTTTACAAAGAAGGTCACCTAGACTTGCTGGCTCAAATTCGGAACCAAATGTAATTCAAGTTTGTTTGGTCCCATGGCGTGCCTTTATCAAGGACTTATCAAGATTAACTTGCCCATAAAAACGCCATTTCATCAGGCTTTGGTACCCTCATAAACTACTTGTCCAGTACATGCGCCAATCCCTGGCCAATGGAATACGAACCCTTTTTGTGGAAACGATAAACGAGTCCGGAGCATATTTCTCGTTCGAAAAAATTGTGTCGTACTCAACGAAACAATGTACAAGATTAACACACTGGAACAAATAACGTCAGTCATGGCGTGCTTCAAAGCTGCAATTTCCCTTGAGAGTCATCTAGCCTTCTATTTCTCGATTCTTCTCCTCATTCCCTGGTCAACACTACCAAACAAAATGGGAGGATAACGTTTGAAAATATGGACATGGACCTTGGTTGAAGCAGAGCTTATCAGGGACATTTGGAACCTCTTTGGAACCTGCTCCCATTTTGCGCATTGGATGTAATTAGATGCGAAGAATAAGCCTACTCACGGTATGAGATGTTCCATGCCAAGGTGTGACAGAACTCGTCAAAAAGGTTCCAACCTCAAGGGAATTGGTCTTGTTCCACTTGGACAATTGGTCTTGTTCCAACAGACCATTCCAACTGACTGACAAATCAACTCATCATTTCCTCTTCGAACGCTGTCGTCCGACGACTACTTTTTTCTCCTTCCTCCCTTGTTCTCCTTCTCAAAAGAAGGTAAGGATGGAACACTTGCACTGAAGACCATGACCTGAACAACTATTCTTCTCACTTGAATGGATTCCAGACCACTCAAAGACGATCAGTGTCCTAATTCAACCTAATTGTGGTGCACACTAATAAGCTCCAGAATCGATAAGATCCTCGTCACAAGCACAAGCATCCGGTTCAAAATTGATGCCTTTCGATAATCTAAAAGTGGACCAAGCAAATCAGCTGTGTTCCATGGACCAACAAACCCCGTCTAGGTTTCGTTTCATCATTTCAGACCGGCTTTGGGAGGGTTCGTGGTACGGTTCTTGCCAGCTTTCTTCCCTCCTCTTTCTTGTTCCTGTTCTCTTCGCTTGTGCTGTTCCACAGAAGGAACGCAAGCCTACGTTGAGATTTGCGTGGAGGCATTTCTCGCGCGCAAGCGGATGAAAGAGAGGAACCGGTGCTAGGTAGAGGCAGAAGTGGACTGGAGAAAGCTAAAGTGGTAGAGACTTGTGCAAAGTTCGAGCCTCTTGTAGGCAGGGGCGCTAAACCAAAGAACGATCCACCAACTTCAGTTCTCGGTTGAACAAAATCGTTTTTCTTTTTGTATTATTTCACCGGTACTGTTGGGTGAATGGTTTGATCCTTGTCCTTGTCAAAAGAGAGACTAAATTAAAGGTTCTGATAACCGTTTCAAGTAGATTCAATGAAAATGACGATGTTCATCTCAGAAAAAAGTCTGTATTGGCAGTCTCTCTAATTGATCCCGTTCTTTTTATTTAAGTGTATTCAGACATTAATTCAAATCGTATAAACATAAAGTCGTCCCTTTTTGACGTTTAAATTAGAGTGCACAGTTCAGTCTACATTTGAAAATTTGTTTTGCGGTTTTGATCCATTAGGTTCTAGAACACATTTTCTATTTAGATCATGTCAAAATCGATCAATTTGATTTTGATTCAATCCACAATAGTCCCCATTTCCGTTCGTTGCTAATGTCTGATTCAAGGCAAATTTTTCACTCGTTCCTCTATGATTGACAGTGATCAGTTTTCACTGGCTTCATGGCATTTCATGATTATTTATGAGAAGAAAGAGCCTGACACCTTCCTCATATTAAATATTTTCGATAATGCTTGATGAGTCTCAATGTAATATTTTAGCGATATGCCTGCTTCATTCATTAATGAGCGCATTTAGAGAAAACTCAAATTGACCACAAATCTGACGCCAGATATACTTTACTCCTTGGCCAAAGAAACTAATGCTAGAGCACAGTAATATTTTGCAAAACTAAAACTGACAGGCTAGAGACGATATAAATTGCATGAAATTTAGCTAAAAATCTTGACTGCAAAAAGAATTGAACAGGATCTTTCCTTATGGACAAAAAAGATGGACTGACCATGATGCACTTCTATCTTATTTGGCTTGATGTATCATGATGTCCAATAGTCATTTTCAATGAGATTGGCATGAATGAAGCTCTCGAAAGGAGAGCTCTGTTTGATAAGGAAGCAATAGTAGAATACTTGAAAATACAATCAATCTTAAACTCATTTAACTCTCCAAACAAGGTGGAAACAAATGGTGTGTCTGTACGGGATCAGTATTTCGTGGATCCAGGAACCGTGCTTACCTAACATAGAGTTCCCAAAACATGACTAACAACCACGACGAAAAACCGAATGCCGCACTCCACTGCCAGCTACACTATCTTATTTCAGATAACACTTCGAGCGTCCATTTGGAAGTTCTCTTTCAGCTTGGGCAAGGAAATTTTC
Organism: Tigriopus californicus; assembly: GCF_007210705.1. Taxonomy (NCBI): domain Eukaryota; kingdom Metazoa; phylum Arthropoda; class Copepoda; order Harpacticoida; family Harpacticidae; genus Tigriopus; species Tigriopus californicus. The sequence continues at coordinate 12,003,096 of NC_081446.1, forward strand.
CTGGGTAGCTGGCTGGAGCCTTATCATTGGCAAGAGAGAAGTGGTTCATATCAAGGCGTGCCTGTCCGTGGAGGACGGAATCAACAACTTACTCTCCATGCGTGTGCGTGGGAGGAAGGACGAGGGCGAAGAAGGCCTTGAGAACGGACCAGGTTGGAGGCCCTTCTTTTCTTAGCTATTTCAACTGAGAAAAGGCCATGGAGTGGTGAGCGGGTGGCACATCAAACATATGGGATAATCAAGATCCGTTCAAGACATCTGATTTGTGAAGCTGATAAGATCCCAGATCGAATATTTGGGGCCCAAAACTCCAGACAACCTTCCCCAACCACTGCCATTCACAATGAGGCGTGTCATCTGAGGGTTGGAGCTACAGGTTGTCGAGATAAAACAACCATATTGGGAGGCTCACAATGGCCACTTCGACCAATGGCTCTTCTAAAGGTGAACCTAATTGGAGTCGATTTGGTTTGGAGGGTGAGAAGCAGCCTTTGAATCCAGGAGGCATGCCACCATCGAGTGGTGCGACTGGTTCCAATCTCCTGGCCAGTCAAGTGCCGCACGACAATGAGTTGTTCGCCAATGATCTGGTAAAGTCAAATTGAGCAAATTACGTAGCAATCATTTCCAATGTTTTATATCGTTAATCCACCCTCAGGGATCCAAGGCTCCTCCTTGGTGGTTGTCACACTTCTTGGTGTCCGAGCGGGTTTTATTTGGCACCTGGGATGGTGTTTTCACTTCCTGCCTCATCAACATATTTGGTGTCATCATCTTCCTCCGCTCAGGTTGGATTGTGGCCGAAGCGGGAATTGGCAATGCAGCCTTGATTGTCCTTTGCGCGGTGGCCTTGATCCTGATGGCAGTGATGGCTGCCATTGGAATCTGTGAGCGATGCCATGTTCAATCTGGTGGGGTTTATTTCCTGATTGCTCATGTTTTGGGATCAAGACGTGGAGCGGCCGTTGGCATCATATATGTTCTTGGACAGGTTGGTCTTAATTACTATGAGCTTACTCGTTGTGGAACCGAGAGGTCCTTGTCTTATCGAAGAAGCATTTCACCTTTTGTCTTTTATATAACCGTACTTGCTTTCAAATTTCAAGTCATGATTGGGCAAACTTCATTATTGATATTGCCCAGCACCCATTTTTTGGAGGGCCATGTAAAAAAGTAATTACGTACGCCATTAAACACCGCTAAAAGGGTTACCCATGGGTGGAAACTCAGTTTCGATTTTTAAGGTCAAAGCCATGGCCTCTGTCAATCACTGTGAAGACCATCATAGTCGTTTCGCAGACTCATCTGAATGTTTTTTTGGTTTTATTCTTCCTTCTAGGCAATAGGCAACGCCCTTTGTGCGACTGGATTTGGCGAATCCATTGCCGGGGTCATATCGGAGACGCATTCACCTTTGATTGAGCGTTTCATCGCCGCTCTGGTCATCATTGTCCTGACTTTAATCAACTTGGCGGGAGTGAAATGGGTCATTCGACTCCAGTTTGCTCTATTGGTCATTTTGTTGTTGGGAGCTGGAGACTTCGCCATTGGCTCGATTACTCACCAAAGCCCTAGTATGAATTATTTCTCATGACAAGACTCATTCAGCATACATTCATAGGGGTAGGTATGCATTTCCAGATCAAGGCTTTGTTGGCTGGAACACCTCGGTTTGGTTGGGAAATAGCAAAGCCAACTACACGGAACATCACAATTGGTTCAGTGTGTTTGGCGTCTTCTTCCCCGCATTAACGGGCGTAATGGCTGGAATTAATATGAGTGGCGACCTCCGAAACCCATCTCAGGATATTGCAATTGGAACACTTTCAGCGGTGGCTTCTTGGTAAGTTTGGAAATCATTCGTGCTGGATCATACAATTTATCTTTTTGAATTGACCTTGCGATCGTTTTGTCCGTGGACAAAAGTGTTTGAAAGGGCAGGCCAAAAAAGCCTTTGAAACGACTAGGAGCTCGGTACAACAAATTGATTACTCAAGATAGTCTGAATTTCCATGCAAGTCCTAATGGCTTGGTAGGGGGATAATCGACTGACTTATTGAAATACGTATGGACGAGAGTAAGGTAACTACATTATAGTTCCATTTTGATCCGTGTCTGACGACATTTAGTTGACAACGAAAATTAAGTTTATAAGAGAGGAAACTTTGTCGCGGAATTGAATCTTCTCAAGGGTCGAGAAAAAATTCCAGGAAACATTTTTCACTCTCCCTGTGCATCTTCATGACCACAAGATGAGAGACAAGAGGTCAGTCTTTGATGAGGGCAAAAGAGCACTCACCCACTCACCCACTCACTGTACCGGCTTGTTTGCACTCAAACGCACCCAAATTCAAGCCAGTTGGGTCGAAAAACAACGACGTATTCCTGCTGCGGTCGACATTGCATAGAACAGTAGCAGGCATCCTGATTCGAAAAGTTTTGTATTCTTACTAGTCTCTATTCATAACATTCCTTCTCACAGACAAAAATCATTCTTGGGATCAAGAGTGTAGGAGCTGAACCTCGTGTGCGAACAAGGGAAACGGAAATGATCTTGCACGCACGTGTGTAGCCCAGGTACGAAGGCCAATGGGCAGGGAGTAGTAGTAGTAGTAGTAGTAGTAGTATAGAAGTAGTAGAAGCATTGTGGTAGTTGTGGGGCAATGTTTAAGTAATTGTTCCAAGGACCATGACAGTAAATGCCACTTTTTGAAATCAATGAACAGTTGAGATGGCGGGGGATGTTGTTGCTGTTGCTGTTTTTAGGGGAATATCACAAACTGTTGTTGTTGATGATGTTGTTGTTGTTGTTGTTCGCGCACGCTGATTGCTTCGATCCAATTCATTAGGAGCTGTTGAGAAGTGTCTCCAGTGTTTTACGATGGGTGCACATGATAAGGAGGAAGAGCTAAATTCCATGGTGATGATAATAATGATGACGATGGGGGGGATGGCCCTTGATGGTGAAACTAAGGGAGGTGAGACCTGGCACATCCAAGTTATTCATCTCCGCCCATGAGCTTGAAGTTGTGGACCTTCTTCAACTTGGGGAGAATGAACTTTCCCCTCATGTCGGACAATTCCATCTCCAGTTCTTGAATCTGCATGTCATTGAGACGGACTCCATATTGGATGTCGTACAAGGTGTTCTCAGTGTTGACCCAACTGAAAGAAGCGAAGCCAAATGAGGCCCAGGTCACTCGTTAGTCGTTCGTTCAGAGGGAAAAGAAAGGCTGTCAAACAATGCGTAAACGAAAGGACGAACTTCAACTACTCATTTGAGTGGCTTAAAGTTGTCAATAATCTTTGTCAATTGGTTAGATGTATTCGCTTGAATTTGAAAATTATTGAACATGGCAGACAGATATTGGCAATTACTTCAGATTGCCCTCTTGCAATCTTTATTCATTTTTGATTGTCAATCAATAAGCAAACCAAAAGAGCCCGTCAGTCAACTTGTTGATAAGAATAGGATCCTTACCGATCATAGTATTCTTTCAAAATAGCCTTGAGCTCGTCATCACTAACACCCTCGAGACTCTTGGGATCTCCCACCCGTTGAAGGACGATCTGTGGGACTTGAGCCTTGACCGACTCTCCCGCCGGGGGTGCGGCCGGAGCCTAGAATCAAAAAGGACAGAAATGCATTCGCCAATGATGCACTTTCATCCGAGCGCATGAACGATGTCCGTTGTTAATCGAAGGCAATGAAGTATGAAGCGTGACAACATCATCTCCGTCCGTCTTGTGGCATTTTCCTGAGCCTTGATCGAGTCTTTCGATCGAAGAAACCCTCGCTTACCTCCGTGTTTTGTTCAGCCATGGCAAATCCTAGAACAAACAATGAAAAGAAGGACTTCACCAATTGCGGCTAATAACCAAACGAATCGAACTAATTGGCCAAATATTGCTCACTGTGAGTAACAAAAGGAGAAGATGAAGGAGAAGGTGACTCGACCCTGTGTTTGGGGCAGGATTTCAAGGGAGAGTGACAAAACTATGCCGCGAAAAATCCCGACCGACCCAAGAAGACCGACCCAAGAAGACCGACCCAAGAAGACCGACCACTCAAGGCAGCGTGAAAACTCAAGAAGACAACGGGGAAAGCGAGAACGGGGAAAAAATGGGGAAACAGTTAGAAAACCTCATCCATGGACACAAAGGCACACAGCGAGGAGTTGTGGCGTGTGGTGTCGTATGAGGATGGCCAAGTCAGGCTGACAGATGGTGATGCGTTCCCTGGCTCAAATAACAAAGAATGACCTCAAGTCATACATGGGCATAGCGGCATGGTGGTTGACACGCAACTTAGATTCCCTTGCCCCCCCATACATCATGAGTGGGCGTTCCAAACGTGAACATGGTTTGTCGTTCAAGGCAAATCTATACTGTAGAGCTCCAGAGGATGTGATGTACTGCCAGCAATATTGGAAATAATGGAGGTTTAGCTCGCTCATATATTCCGTAGTGGAAATCTGTTAAGTAGGCCTGGCTGGGTGGCTCAATGAGTAGGAGACACACTGACCCATGGCTCGAATAACAGAAATTAGAATGCTTCTGACGACAATGCCTGGCTGTTTAACTCCGAGGTCGGCAAAGTTGCTTCTATTTCTGCCTCCGAATCCAACAAGAAACCCCCCCTTTTTACGCTTGAATTGATGATGACACCGTAAGGATCTCGAGTGGTCCAAGGTCCACCCACTTCCTTCACGAAGCGCTAAGTTGATCATCCAAATGTTGGCCTTGAATGAATGTCGGTGATAATTACGTTGAAGGTCTCCATCCTCAGAAGTGTTACATCGACATTCCGGCTTCTGCATTGAGAGAGGTCGTGGGTTGAAGGCCGGGCTTGAGAATCGAGGGATGGAACGCGACTGTCACCTGTCATGCTGGCCTATGGATTATCCAACAAAAATATACGAAGATTAAGCACAATGCCCTGTCAACCCCTGAGAGTGAAGTATCAGCAGCGACAGCCCTGCTAATATTGTTAACATTAGTCATGGGACATGAAACAACAGCTAAATCTGAAATCCCAAATTGAGAATGACCTCCGTCCTCGATAAAGAAACACTAATAAGGCCAGACGGCATCGTCCAGGAGAATGGATAATTGAAATAAGAGGGTCGTAAACGTCGTTTCAAGGGTCTACTTAGTTCTTTCCTCCAGATCTTGTGAATCAGTTCTGTTCGCTCTAAAATTGACAACCTTCCATGCTCTGTTGTGATAAATACGTGAGGGAGACAGTAGAGCGATACCCTCATGGAACAAGACTTGTTGGCCTTGAGTCTTAAACCTCTGAGTGAAAGACTAGACTGCCTTAGACTCATCGCTGCTAATTGCAGCCGACGAGAACGAACGAACGAAGAAAAGAAGAGACTTCGGCAATGATCAAAACTTTTGTGTTTCGAATGGAGACATGATCATCACCACATGCTCGTCATTCCTTTCCAGCTCGTTCCTGTACTTGATGTTCATGCTGGTGTTGGCTGGGACTTGCGATCGAACGGCTCTCTTGACGGACTTCATGATTGCGGAAAAAGTCTCTGCTCTAGGTACGAACAAACGAATGGCCTTGAGCAATTCGCAACTTTCTCTCCACATTAAAAGATTCTCGAGTGATCTAATTTATGCTAATTTCAGGGTTCCTCCTACTCTCTGCACTCTACGTATCCTCGGTGTCAAGCTGTTTGGCGACCCTGTACGGAACTCCGCGGGTACTGCAATCAATTGCGGCAGAAAACGTTCTCCCGGCCTTTTCCTTCTTAGCTGAAGGGGTAAGAAAGAAGCGTCTCTATAACGAGAATTGGACCCGTTTAGAAAAACGGCAATTAATCTACTACACGAGCATGATGCACACTGGATTAAGCTTCTTATTCTCATTGCAATCAACAGAAAGGTCCGAACAAGGTTCCAATCAATGCTCTGGCACTCATATCAGCCTTCACGTTGTTCTTCATCGGTATTGGAGACATGAATCGTTTGGCAACCTTGGCTACGATGCCCTTTCTTATCACGTACGGCATGATTGAATACTCCTATTTCGCCCTAAGTATGCAGTTTGACCTGAATCAGCATCGGCTACAGAAATACCATGCCAATGGAATTGGTTCACCGACTTTTGATGCCACTAAGAAGCAAATCACCAATGGAGTATGTGCAAATTGAGGTGGCCTTTCCACTAATGTTCCACTAATATCACAACCTTTGTCTTGGACATTTCATAGCGGAAAGCCAGTGTGGGTGGATCAAGTGTGGCTTCCAATGACACGGCATCCAGTGTGGATTCGCACGGGGATCCCAAGGGAAGGAACGAGGAATTCGAAGAACTGCTACAGAAATACAACGTGGACGAAATTGATGCCAAACCACGAAACTTCTACTCACCATTTTGCAATCGTTGGATCAGTTTGGCGGGGGTGAGTCACTTTTATTTGTGCACTTGTTTTCGTTTTATGGCCTTTTTTGAGCCCGAAGAAACATTTCAAATATGCCTTGCCCTGAATTTTGGCATTCTTGGGTCAAGACAATTCCCTGCGATTGTCTTGTGAATTGATTGGAGAGGCGCAAAACTGGATGGGTAAATTTTACGTAGCAATCAGTTGCTTTGCTTTCTGATTGAAATTTGAATTTCTGAATGAGGAAAGTAGGGAATATAGGAAATGCTTAATCATGTAGATGGCGAGGGCAATGACACTTACTTTATTTGTTGTTGATTGATTGCAATTTATACATGCAACTATGGGCAAAATTGGTTTCTTGTGGCAAAATGAATTCCTTTTATCTAATTTTTAGGGGTGTTTTTTCTTACCGTTACGCGGTAATTACTTTCCTTCCCTTCATCTTTGACCACATTTGTCCACTTGTTGCATCTATGTTTTCTGCAGGTTGTTGTATTTTTTTTGAGGATGTTCATTAAACATATTTAAAAGTTTGAAAAGTGGTATATCTTAAAAAGAGAAACATGAAACTGACGAGGCTCCTAATTTTTTTCCCTTAACATAGTCTTAATGTACTTACATTTGAACAGTTCAAATGATACAAAACTCAGGAGGCTTATGTTCCAAATAATGAATTCAGAAAAAATCTCTTTTACAGTGTGTCATCAAATTAATTTTGATGTTCCTGATCAATTGGACATACTCCGTACTCTCGATCCTCTTGTGCATTGGGATCTGGTTTTACATTGGACACACTGTATCTGGACCAGAATCGGGCATTGCAGCGGAATTCTCCATTGTGGAATTCGTCAAAGGACTTTTCGCCAAGCTTACTGGGTAAAAGATAGAATTTTCGTAACAGCCTGATCTCAGGTTACTCGTTCATTTTGTCAAATATCGAACTTTCAGAGCCTCGGTGAGTGTGACCCCAAATGATCAACGACTCGTCATCAATCCAATCCAACCGAAGGTGGAAACACGTTCGTCACATTTGAACGAGGTCAATACAGACTTTGCTGATCGGTCTCAATTCCATCAGACACATACCGTTCAAGGGTCACATTTCAACGACTAAAGGCTTCAGTCCTTCATTGAATTGGTTCGTTTATCTTAACTAAGACCTCCCTCAAATATCCAGGCCACGGCAACAAAATCTATCAAGTTATTCTCATTCAATGTTACTCTTAAATACATGGGTTGTGAGCATGTCTTTGTGTAATTGGTTCCATAGTTAATAAAAACATTGTTTAAACGTCAAAGGCAGATTGTAGGAACGTAAGAAATGCTGACTGACACTTATTTACTTAGTTCGCTTAATTCGACTTGATTTGCATAATTCTCTAAACATACTACCTATATTCACGCTTAAGAATGCCTTTGCACTTTGATAGCAAGGACAGCAAAATCGATGGACAAGAGCATAACTTGAAATATTTAGACTTAGCTAAACTGAAAGCATGCAGTGGCGAAAAAGTATATATTCGAAATAGGTATAAGTTTCAAGCTCTTTTTCTACCAATGTATTGAGGTTCCCTTAGCTGAAAAAAGTCAACTTGGGGATTTTTGAAGTTCATTGAGGACCTTTTCTCCTTGGATAGATAAGGCAAGGATGAGCTCTATGACGAAATTCAACGATTGATTGATTGCCCTGTAACGATGGCCGATCAAATTTCAAAGCCTATCTCTGACATTGCTTGGCTGCCTTAGGCATATCTAAACTACTATCATGTCATAGATAACTCAATCACCAAATAAAAGACGAGACAAATCCTTGTGTAAAGGTCAGTGTCCCAAAGTGGTCCCTTAGAGCCCAAGGCCTTACCCGTCCCTCATCATGGCCCCAGAACCGACACCAGACACTCCAGCTTCCATTAAGAAATCTCACCGAACTGCTGTCATCAATGATGACACATACTTGGAAGATGAGAAGATCGACATTCCGGAGGAAGCCATCTTGGACGATTCCATCTTCAGTTTCCGGACTCTTTGGTTGTTCACCGGTCCCGGATGGCTCATGTCCATCGCTTACTTGGATCCGGGCAATATTGAGTCGGACCTTCAATCTGGGGCCAAGGGACAGTATCGGCTTCTCTGGGTTCTCATGTGGGCCACGATCTTGGGTATGGTGATGCAGAGACTCTCGGCTCGTTTGGGCGTGGTCACGGGTAAGCACTTGGCTCAAGTCTGTTATGAGCAGTATCCAGGTGTTCCTCGAGTGATTCTGTGGATCATGGTAGAGATTGCCATCATCGGATCAGACATGCAAGAGGTCATAGGAACTGCCATCGCCATTTATCTCTTGTCTCAAAAGTACATTCCTCTTTGGGGCGGCACCCTGATCACAATCGTGGACACCTTCACCTTCTTATTCCTTGACAAATACGGCCTTAGGAAATTGGAATTCTTCTTTGCCTTTCTGATTGGTGTCATGGCTATTAGCTTTGGCTACAACTACTTCGTCGATATCCCCGACCAAGTAGGCGTAATGGAGGGTCTCTTTGTTCCTTGGTCCCATGATTATAGCAATGAGGTCCTATCTCAAGCCGTAGCCGCAGTGGGGGCCATCATTATGCCGCACAATTTGTACCTCCATTCAGCTTTGGTCAAAACTCGCAAGGTCAATCGTGAGGACAAACGAGCCGTCACTCAGGCCAACAAGTACTACGTGATCGAAGGCTGCGTGGCCTTGTTCATCAGCTTCATTCTGAACTTGTTCGTGGTGAGCGTGTTTGCCAATGGTCTGTTTGAAACCACGTACGCCACGGCCTACAACAGCTGCGCCGCTCAAGACTCCATTTTCTTGGATGTGTTTGACGTTGGCCCAGAGCAGTAAGGAACTGAAGCCTAACATGTGTTGTTTGCCTCTATCATTGATTTACTCTGATCCTTTAGAGCCAACGACTTCATTGATGCTGATCTTTACAAGGGTGGCGTTTTCCTGGGTTGCACGTTTGGCGTGGCTTGTACTTACATTTGGGCCGTTGGCATTTTGGCATCTGGCCAGTCTTCAACCATGACAGGCACGTATTCGGGCCAATTTGCTATGGAAGGTTTCTTAAACCTCAAATGGAAACGTTGGCAACGAGTCTTGCTCACCCGAACCATTGCCATCATTCCGACCTTCAGTGTGGCCTATTTCTTGGATATCAACAACCTGACTGGGCTGAATGATGTCTTAAATGCACTCATGAGCATCCAATTACCATTTGCAGTCATTCCTACCCTAACTTTCACATCATCAAGGTCAGTGGCAACTTTTTCAAACGCTTATCCGGTTCAAGCCTCTGAAAGAAATTGCTCTTTAACAGATTGGTAATGGGTGATTTTGCCAATGGACTTGTGATGAAAATATTCGTCACACTCCTAGCCATCATTATCATCGCCATTAACATATTCTTCGTGGTTGACTTTGTGACCACCACATTGCCAGCTACCTGGTGGGTCTATACCCTGGTCGGAATTTTTGCAGTCCTTTATTTCTTATTCATCGCCTACCTCACGATTGCATTGTTGGTTCATATGGGAATTGAACAATTGTTGAGATTTGACTGGGTACGGAAATATTACTGGTTCGAGCCGATTGCTGAGGCCCAGCAAAAAGAAAAACCCCCAATGTTGGAGTGATCCACTTCGATTTTGGAGCAAAAGGCCAATTTGCTAACAAAGAGGAGAAAATACCTGAATCTCGGGACGAAATGTCCCAGAACATATTTCTCTTGAAACTTGTTGTCAGAAGCCAATACTTGCTTATACGTACATGCATATCAAATTTTGAATTTGCTAGTCAAGAAACATCTATCTAACCATATTTATTCAATAAAAGTGATAAATTTAGTCATTAAAAATGACAGATTTATCCTAACTACTAGTGATCATCATTTTTTAATGGTTTATAAAACATTGTGCCATCATTTCTTTGGTAAGCCCGCTTAACGGCCGGAGTAAGACCCAGATCCTCCGTTGGATGAAGAGTACGATCCTGACCCTCCAACTGAGCCGGGATAAGATGAAGATCCTCCATAACCATTGTTAGAACCAGAGTAAGAGCCTGAGCCACCAACGCCGTTATAGCTAGGATAACCATTGTTGCCCGAGTAAGAACCAGATCCACCAACACCATTATAGCTGGGATAACCATTGTTTCCAGAGTAAGATCCGGACCCTCCAACATTGTTGTGACTTGGGTAGCCATTATTGCCCGAGTACGAGCCTGATCCTCCTAAATTGCTAGATCCAGGATAATTTCCTCCATTTTGACCTGGGTAATATCCAGAGGAGCCTCCATTGGAACCAGGGTAATAACCAGATCCTCCCCCTGTTCCTGGGTAGCTCCTGTACTGAGGCTTTCCATGTCGGGTTCCGGATGAGAAGTGCCCCCCACTGGTGCTGCCCGGGTATTGAATCTCTCTCCGGTTTCGACCGCTGGTAGACCCGCTGCCTCCCACAGGTTTTCCACTTGAAGATCCACTACCTCCGACTCCATTACCGCTGGTGGATCCACTCCCGCCAACGCCATTACTGTTGTAAGATCCACTGCCACCAGTCACTCCAGAGGTAGATCCACTTCCACCAACTCCATTTCCGCCATGAGAGCCACTGCCACCAACTCCGTTGCCGCCATGAGAGCCACTGCCACCAACTCCGTTGCCGCCATGGGAGCCACTGCCGCCGACTTGTTCGGATCCAGAGTAAGATCCACTTCCTCCAACCTCCCCAGGGAACTCAATGGTGGATCCTGGAGCCTTTTCAGCCAATGCCAGACTGGCCACGAGTGTTAACATAAGAAAGCTTTTCATGATTATTGCTTTGAATTCTCTTTTGAAACTGAGGTGTCTGTTGAGACCTGTGAGCTTTTATTCGAAACTTTCAATCCGGTTAAGGAGATACACCTCATAAGAAAACGTTTGACGATAACTCATAGGAAGTTGGACTATTCCCGAGTAATTCTTGTGGTCTGTTATATTTGGAGTCGATTCTTCGAACCTAGATTCTAGTGTTTTCCGTTCTCGTAGGTTGTCACAACCGCTTGCCCAGGAGTCAATATTTATATTTGCCTGAGCACTCCAGGTTCTCGTGAATCACTTTGAACGTCTTGAGTGACTGAAATGCTAGTTGCGTCGCTTTATAACATCACAGTTGTTAACAGGAATTTCGAGACGAAAATGAGGGCCTGCTCTCTCTATATTGACAACCCTTCAGAGTTGGAGTCCAGGTGGTCAGCCCGTTCATGTCACGGCACTACTGCACATTACGAGGTTTTCTAGGAAAAGTTTTGGCTTGGAAACCATTCTAAAAACAGAGTTTTAATCCTTTTCGAAACAAAACATCCAGACATGAGGGTGAAGCGGGAATATTGAATACTTTTAGTTTTTGTAGATCAATGACAGTTTGATATGACACCTTGGGCAGTATCTAGTTTTGATGATCTATCCAGCAAATAACTTTGACAAGTCCTCTTTAAGCCTGAAACGGAGCTTACTGCCACTAGGTTAGTACCCTTTTTTTGGAAAGACAGACGACATTCACAAAGAAGAATCCAATGTTACACCACTGAGTTAGTTTCGAGAGGTCTCTACGATAGCAAACATATATCTATTAAATGGCAGTTACCTTCTTTTCATGAATCTTAGAAAATGACACAAAGAAAGTTGATATGCTGAGTTGGTCTCTTCATCCGATCTACTTGGCAGAGAAGAGTGAAGGTTTGCCAAAGCTTTTCTGTAAGCAAGAGGGGGTGAAAAATCAAATTTGTATTTAAGGTAGTAAACCAGTTGATTTTTTTTTAAATCCTAATCCGAAATGCTTCATGTCAAGCCAGCTTTTTTGTGATACCAAATTCTCAAGGAAGGTTTTACGCGAATTAGATAAAAGTTATGGCAAAATTCATCCAGCGGTAAGTCGAGCCTTTCTCTCCAGGCTCTAGTGAACAGAGCGTCGCAAATAGCTATTTATTCAATGGCGTTGCTTTCTTTGCCTGAAATTTATGGAAATGGCTGCAAAGGTCGGAAAAATAACGTGTTTCCCGTTGAGGGTAAATTCCAAATGGTTGCCAGAATTAGTTTGCTTTAGAGCGGCAACTTTTCAGGTTAAATTGTGTGCTGACAACAACTCACATTTCAATTTCTAAGTTTGTTCCTCGACGGCAAAACAATTTATTTTTCCGAGCTTTAAAATGAGGAATGAAGAAAGTCAGTTTAGACAAGATATTTTTGATGAGTTCGCTTTTGCTTGAGGCATGGAGGTCACAATATAACTGAATGTCTTTCCAATTGTCGTCATATACACCGATAGGCTTTGATCTCATTGAGAAACAGGGCTAAAACGATGATGTAGGCCTTACCTTGGATCGGTTTTCACTCTACATCTTTTTTAAGAGGTTACTGATGATCATTTCCAGCCATTATCGTCCAGTTTTTACGTATTTAAGTGTTTATAATTCAAGATGATTGACAATGGAATTCAAGGATTGCTGAACAATTGGCTCTGTTTGGCTCTGTAGTTGTTAAAACAACAAATATTTCAGAACGTCACACGGATTAATCTTTCTCGTAATTTTCATTCGTGCAAGTCAAATTTCTTGATTCGTCCAGGTTGTTTCTCCCGTTTAGATCAAATTAAACTTGGACACTCGAAATCGTCAAGCGTAAAAATAATCGGGTTGACAAGAATTCCTTTAGAAACAGCCCAAAACTTCCAATATTTCTCCCCATAAATTTTGAATATCTATAGCGAGTGAATCTTCCTGGCTTGGATAGAGCGACTAGGATTTATTTAATTTCTGTTTGGGTGGTTGAGTTCAATGGTTTCTAAATATTCCGTCATCCCGTTCGGTTATGTTTGGTTGCATCAAATACGTCCGGGCATAAACCACTAGTCCAGGGTACCGTCGTCCATGCACGAGATGAAGGGGTTCTCCAAGCAATTGCATTTTTTTTGGTTTGTTTTTTCACGGGCTTATCTAAACGCTACAGGGAATGTGAGCTAGACCGAGCTAGTCCTTGAATGTAGGGTTGATCTGGAATGCTATTTAAAAATTTGTCCAAGTCCGACTTGAAACATGCAACCGGAAGGTCCACGTATTCCCTACGAATATTAGAGGGAAGCAAATAAAACAATGAAGGAGCCCGAGAAAGAAGAGAATTGGCTTTCAATAGCCTCCATATTTTCATGCTCCCATTTAATATGGTTTATCACCCATGGCAATGCTTCTGAACAATGAACATGGTGATTTGTCACAAGTTAGGGGATAATTTTGAATACGAGATCTTTATTTTCATGGTAGGCAGAGGAAGATGAGTTTGCCAACAACTTTTTTGAAAAGAGGTGTTATGCTGGTGGAAAATGGAGATTTAGATTGGAAGCTGAGTATTTTGACTCATGACCTTTCACGAATCTTACCCGGCTCACGAATAACCGACAAATGTGATTATCGCCAAACACATACCTCAAATATTACATCTAAAGGGTAAAATACGTACTTTTCTTATGAAAATGTCATAAGGTAGTATTTCCTCAAACATATTGCCCGGAATAAAACATAGTACGTTTCTCTCACTGCACCCACCCACCCTTTGACTATAAATGTGTACTAGCTAACATATTTTGAGTAATTCATTCGCTTTTTCCGGTGCGACCCTTTTGAAAAACATAGACATTGATATCACTTAACACCAATATAATTCGACATTGACAAACCAAACACATCTACATAGAGCTAAGCGAGATATTTTATATTGTTCCACATATTTCCCTTAGAAAGCTGCACTTCGTTTCAGTTTTGAGACCATTTCATTCCACTCATTCGTTGCAGACAGCTTCATCCACCACGTTTCTTCGAGGCTTTCTCTTCAAAGAATGCCACTTTGAAGTAATATGTAACTCAGTAAGGATCTATCGAGAACCACCCATATCAATCGAATGCATGCGTGCACCCTGATGGCCATGATTGTACTCAGCCCGGTGGCCATCATGTTGGGTCACGATCAAGGTCTTTTCGTCGTTGTGAACCTCGAAGAACAGGTTGTCATCAAAGTAAGCGTCTCGAGGCAAGGCCTCGCGGATTCCCAATTGTTGAGTGAAGGCGTTGCCTACGTTCAAGGCCAATTTGACGACCGTGGATCCCGGACGGTTCATATCATCCATAGCTTGCCAACGACCGATTAGGTTCAAGATGAAACCTAAAAACATTATCTAGTTACTCGCATGTGCTCTATTTTTAGAGAGAGTGACGATTCAGGATTTAGGTGGTTCCTATGAACTACTTTTCGACTAATTTACTGACCTGTGACTATGCCTCCAGTTATGGCGAAAGCTATGGTGATTAGGCCCGCCCACAATTGATTGAGAGCTTGCATAGTCTGGTTAATGGGTACGGTAACATGTCCATGATCCTCTTGAACAGCCAAAGCTGGGTAGACTTCAGTCAATCTATGAAGAGTAAAACTGTGCAATATGTCGAATTCATTTGGCGAATATGGCACAAACTCCAATCTTACCCTCGTCCATAGACATCGGTGGTGGCAATACCAGCTAACAAGATACTTAAAAGGGTTCCAATGATTCCGGGCATTCCGTGCAAGTTGTGTACGCCACACGTGTCATGGATCTTGAACTTACGCTCCAGAAAAGGCTATTCATGTGATGAAAATGTTGTCACCTATTGTATATATTGTCGTTTTTTAAGCAAGCTAGTTACCGTCAGATATTCAAATCCAAGGACGGAAACAAATCCAGCAACAGATCCAACCACCAAGGCTCCATAGGGCTGGATAAACAAATCGGCCACAGCACCAATAGCCACTCCACCAGCCAAGGTAGCGTTTTGAATGTGTTCCTAGATTCAACACAATGCACGCTTTCAAATCGCATCATAAGAAACCAAATAGACTCCTCTCTTACCATAACGAACTTGTTGTGCTCATTAAGCAAGGCCGAGAAGGCAAAGGCCGACGTGACTGAGGCACAAAGCGAGAAGTACGTATTCAAGATGGCTCGATGTTGGGCTTCGCCATAGAGGGCAGCAGCTCCGTTGAAGCTCGGCCAGAACATCCACAAAAAGATGGTACCCACCATAGAGAATAGATCGGAGGTGTAAGCCGAGCCCTGCTTATTGTTTTGGACCGCATGCTTGGAGTACAACATCCTGGAGACAGCCAAACCAAAATATGCCCCAAAGGTGTGAACGAAGATGGAATCTCCAGCGTCAATGGCGCCCAAGTACTGACGGCCAATCACCTCGTTGACGACGAATAAAACGATTTCGATGAGGGTCATGACGATGAGTTGCAGCGGGGAGGTGGTTCCAATCACGGCACCAAAGGAGATTAAAACCGCTGCTGCGGCAAAATCACTGAACAACATACTAAAAGATAGAAACATGACGGTTTTGGAGTATTGATATAGTAGTTACCAGTTGAGTTGAACCCATACAGAAGGTTGATCTTTGGCTCGTTGTATTCATGTTTTTCATTGGTTGGCAGAGGCAACTTTTTAAGGTATATCTGTTATTTTGCAGCCGTGGAACCTGAATTCTTCTATGATCAATTTTCAAAAAATAAGTTGCTGCGAAAAGTAATCTCCTGAATCCTGTTTTAGTGTTTGCAAAGGTGGTTACTTCAAGCTTCTTTGATGGGAGATTTAGATCTGCAGTAAATCTACAATATGAGTTGTCAAATAAATTATCACTTCTATCATTAATCATGAGAATCGAGGTCTTTAAAGCGACATCATACCTTTCCTTTAGATCCAAGTAGATATAGCCATGAGGGTATTCGATGTACTCATGCCTATACTTGGTGACCGTGGTATTAATGCCATCCACCAATTGGATCTCCTCACCATCTTCAATCAAGACATCAGCATCATAGTGCATATGAAAGAATCCAATGACCAAAGTGGCCCATTGAAGTGAGATCACGGCGCACATCATGTTCAATGACACGGCACTCAAGCCGTACTTTTTCAAGAACGTCATGAGGAAGCCAAATCCCACGAAGATCATCACATGGACATCCTGGAACACTGAAATGAAGAAAAAAATATTGGTGCTGAAATGGGTTCAATCCTTTGAATATCCACTATTCTGGATGATTAATCATTTATATTCCCAATGGACCGATTTTTCTTGTTTGCAAAGTGAATAAAAAGGTGTTCCTGATATGATTGATAAATAATATTTTGATATAATTTGTCTGACACTTAACAATAAATATTGAATGAAATCCTCTTTGAACAGCTCTCAATCATATCCCAAACGGCTTTTTGATTTTCTTTCATCGATTAATTTCATTACTAAAACATTTTATGTGAGTATAAACCAAAGATGTCCTGCCGAAACACACGGGACCTTTTGAACCAACCCTAATTACTCTCCAACTTTCCTCCTGCACAGATCCGATTTATTGCTCAATTTTGCTTGGACAATACGTGCAACTGATGGGAGCAGAAAGGTTGGGCCCAAACAATACGCAGTCCCGGTAATCCTGGCATCTCTGATATGGTGTAAATCGAAATCGTTGATACTCGGTAGTACTTCAAAATTCTAAATAGAAAACCCATATGCAACCCTTTGCCATGTGAACACTCTCTTCTGGCTCATTACGTAGAGTAATAGGGTGAAACAACAATGCAACAAATGTTGCTTATTGTTTGAACAACTCATGCATCATGTTTGATTATAAAGAGTATGGGTTAAGAAGTTGGGCTAGATTCCTTAGAAAAAAATCAATTCAGTTATTTGTGTGGTGGCATTACTATTAATTGCTGAATCAGAATTCTCATCACTAGAGACACTGAAAATATTCAACTACTTCTAGTGAAATATAGAAATGATATTTTCTCTAAAAAAGGCAGAAAATTAAAGAACACGGCGCCAATAATTAAGAAAATGAAAATATTTGTTTCACAGAAGTTATTAATTGTTATTGGTTTTCAAATCAATAGTAAGTGTGAAATTTGAGACTCTGTACACAATTGAGATTTTATGATTAATTTTCAATTGAGCCAAAAATGTGTTACTAAATAATCAAGTTTACAATACTTTATCTGATGAATTTATCAACTATCAATGACTTACTGAAGTTAAACGGCCAGTTGTGTTGAAAAGAGGCAGTACTAAATGGATTATCTTCTTTGCCCTTTTATTTTGGTTTACTTGTGTCACAAAAGGTTAATTTGGGTGTGGCAAACTTTACTGAAGCCAATACTGCAACTTCTTAAAATGCATCCTCCTACCAAAGTCCAAATTTCAGACGCCATGAACTATTAACATTCTTTGATACTTTTTCAAAGACTAGTTAGAAAAATAGAACTTTTCACATTTTGCACTTTCAATTGCTTTATCTTGCTAAAAAACGTAGCCAAGATCTGGATAAATGCAATGCTAAGTTGAACTACGTGAACGGTCTTGTTAATTAACAAGTTAAGTTCAGGATTGCAACAAAATAAACGCTCCACTGGAGGCAGGACTGAATTTCCTAGGCAAAAACGAACGTAACAAATGACTTGTCGAAGTACAACATAAAAGTGCAACATATAAGTGTATACCAAGATGCATTAATAATGTTCTTTGGTACAAAAGTTTGACAGAAAAATTTCCAATTCTATGACACACTGAAACTGTTATTTTTTTCAGAAATTTGGTCAAAACTACTGAATGTTTAAAAATGCCCCAAAATGACAAGATATTTAAACTACACACTAAAGAAGTCTGTACACATTGCTCTTATTTTACAATCTTGCATAAACTCAAATCATTCATAAGAAGTTTAATCGCTTTTGTTATTTTCTGCTGAACTCAACCTCCCAACCAGAAATTGAAGAAATTTTAGTCATGCTATCCAAGCCACACAGATTTATTCACCATAGACATTCAAAATTAAGGGGAGGAACATTGGAAGTTTTGGGCTGTATCTAGAGGAATTCTTGTCGACCCGGATTTTTTTACGCTTCAAGTTTTTAGCTGCCCAAGTTTTTTTTGAGCGAAACGGGTGAAACAGCATGGACTTGCGCAAATGGAAATTGCGATTGAGATTAATTTGTGTAACGTTCCAAATTATTTTTGATGTCAGGGGTTGCTAGAAACATCCAAGCACTCCTTGAAAGTGAGTCAGAGGTGTTTTAAGAACTACAGAGTGAAAAAGAGCTAACTATTGCATGATCCTTCAATTCCAATCTCAATCATCTATAATTCAAAACCATAAAAGAGGAGCTTAATGGTTGGAAATGATCAGCAGTAGCCTCTTAAAAAGTATGGAGCGTGAAAACTGAGCCAAGGTAACAAAGCCTACCGGGGTATATGACGACAAATGGATAGACCTCCAGTTAAATTGCGACCTCCATAGTCTAACACTTGGTAAAACTTTGGGTGGGTCAAACGACACATTTCTCGACCCACCCAAAACAGTTCCATCAAAGGGTACTCACAAGTAATGGGATCAAATAAATTTTCAAAATAAGGATTGCTAGAAAGCTAGGAAATTCAAAGCACCAGCCGTTTCCAACGTAAGATAAAATGTTAGGTTTGACCAATAAGGCAATCCTAGTTTGATCTAAGAAAAATCAGGGTCACATTTTGTTACCAACTAATGAGTTTTATATTTCGTTAGTGATGCCACATGCCACTGAAAATGTAAATTGGGAGCCCTCGTCGCAACCTCCCGTGATTATTTATTTCATCCCATCAGTTTAACTGACAAAAGCACCTGGGTCATGCTCAAGTCAGTGTTTTAAGCTTGCAACATCAGAGGCCTGTTTCTTGAAGCTATTTTCTCGGATTTAAGGGCTTGGATGTTAACCGGTGCGATAATGGATTTGCCTAAGTGATGAGCAGATGCTCATTCTGGGTAACGTCTAAGCCTTAACTCGGAGGTACGGGCGTTAAAAAAAATCTAACCTCTGAACGTTTATGTTGTTATGATGGGGCTCAAGATGTTGGAAACACTCAACGGAAATGGAAGGAGCAAGTCTCAGTTCTCGACTGTGTATGGCTCAATCATATGTCCATGGGTTACGTTGTCCTCGGAAAAGCTACAATCTTATCAAAATTGCTCCAAAACAACTACTCGCTTTCTCAAAATAATACATTGAGCCCTTAGAGAGCCAGGGAGATGCTTTGAAAAG
Organism: Tigriopus californicus; assembly: GCF_007210705.1. Lineage (NCBI taxonomy): Eukaryota > Metazoa > Arthropoda > Copepoda > Harpacticoida > Harpacticidae > Tigriopus > Tigriopus californicus. The sequence continues at coordinate 12,022,655 of NC_081446.1, forward strand.
CAAGTATCGACGGTCATATGTCCAGAGAGATTACCAAGAGAGTTCAGGCTCTTCGTCTCTAATCCTTCTTATTGTATGACAAGTCACGTAGTTTCCAGGCAACCAATCAATCTCTAACGAGGCTGATTAGACTACTTACTACCCATATGAGGTAACTTCTTGAGCAAGTTACATCGCCATCAAGAACTCTCATTCAACCATGATGATGAAAAGTATCAACATACTCATCACCACAAATTCAGAGTTATTAATGACCTCATGAATGCCCGGAGCTTCGATTACCCCACCTTAAAAGATGGCTCAGGTGCTCTTATTAATAGGGATGGCGTCGAGAAGCGGGTTCTTATCCACGAGTGGGATCTTGAACTAGTTTTTGAAACGAGGGAACAAGTTCTACACTCAGATGAGGAGATGGATCGATTCCAGGTCACAATTGATACATACGCTTTTGTTTATGTCTCCAACTCTTTTAAGAGCCTCTTGAACAACAAGGTTATTGCAAAACTTCTTGATGGAATGTATTTCAAAACTGCCTATAAATGGAAAAAGCCGAAAGCTGAATAAGCTTTTGTGATTGATACAGCAACGAGTGTATTTCCCTCAAAAAGTCTTAGCGCAATTTTATTTTTCCAATTCAAAAAGTTTGGTGACCGTCTGAGAGGGTCAAATAAAGCGAAATGGAGGCATATTTTAGAAGCCTAGAATTAGTGTATGCAGACTCGGAAACTTGCAAATAAATATCCTTTTTTTCTTAGATAATTTCATCTTAAGTCTCAAAGTGCGAGGATAAATCAATATCTCTTTTAGTCCGTTTAATGAACACTCAAATATTGCCCCATTGTGCTAACTTCAATTGTTGTCTAACTCTTAAAATATCTTTAATATCAAATATAGAGGTGTAAAACAAATTGAAAGATTCTTTGACGGAAATGATAAACGATTTACCAAAATGAAATAGAAAAGGGTACAAAAAGTTTTTTTTTAAAACTTGAATAAACGTTCGTGCCAAAGCGAATGAGGATAATATTTGTTTTGAGGGCAGAACAGATATAAAGCAGCGAGAAAAAATTACCCATGTTAAAAGCCCCCTTACGCTGCACAAAATATGTTTTACGTTCTGCACTTTAGAGGGCGCTTTGTCGTTCAGCCTCTACCAAATAAATGGCCGATTGGGCTAATTCCTTTTTATTGAATTACAATGCGTTTGTGTTGTTTTTGGCTAATTCTATCAAATCTTATTTTCAATTAGTGCCTCGGGTTTCATAATGTCCGGAAAAGAAATTGTTCGTTCAAGGCAAGAGCAGTTTTATATAGCAATCTACCGTGCCTCTTCGCGTTTTCTTTGGGCCGTGTGACGTTACAAATAAGGGCCCTTATAACGGACATCTTCAATTTTGTCGTACGTCTTTTCACGGTAAAACTTACACGGATAATCCTTCATAATTTCTTTTCCCGCTGACGTGGTGTGCTCGCCATATTGGGCGTTGTTCGGATTATAAATGACGAAAATGGCGAATAAGATGATGAAGATGATTTGCAGGACAATCATCACGGGGATGTGACCCGCACGACGCCAATAATGATGTCCCATTTTGAACCGAGACGAACCCAAGTCTGTATCTATTCACACACTATATCGCCTCTTAGAAATTAGAACTCAATAGTCAGATGTGACTTGGGTCAAGTCTTGCCAACAACTGGCCAGAGATCTGTCGATGTTCCAGTTTACACATAGTAAATCGTATGTTTTTAATGAGCTTTTCTTTCCACTTGGGAAAGGGACGTACTATGATGATCTCATGGCTCTAACATGCTCACCTTCTACCATACGTATAACATGTAAACCACTGAAGATCTTGCCATCCATTTGGACGACCGACAGGCGACAAGCAATGCATTGAAAAGTACTTCAGGATACAGGTTCGGGTGTCAGAAAGACGCGTATGTATCAACGACCACTATCCTACGTAGAAAAATACTCTGGAGTGAAATGAGTCGGAGATTTTATTATACTGATAATCCTAGTATTAATCTTACATTAAGATTGATGTCGACTGATGGTTTGATGTGTTTGGTAGTTTGAGGCGTGAATGGCAATCATTTATACGAAAAGTGAAAAGGGAGGCAGGGCTCTTTGGGACTAACTTGAAGACTCACAACCAGGACTTTGATAAATCTTGGAGTTTCAATCCCAAAACTCTCCTTGTCATTTTACGAGGAAATGTTGTGCATAAAGATGCAAATTTTGGGAAAAATTTTGGGAAAAAATCTGCAACTTTAAGCTTTTCTGCGAATACTTGCAATTTTGAGGTGGAAGCTCTCTGGAAAGTATTTGTTAATCGAAACGATCTCCAACCATACCCCTCCTACCCTTCAACAAAAATGGTTACCATTCTTCAAATCAGAGTAGACGTTCTTTACTTTTGTAGGCTAGCCTCTTGCAAATATTAGGCCGCTCCGGTCAATTGTTCCACATTGATTGTTAAAGCGTCTGAGTTGCACATTGATTAAAAGTGTAATGTCTAGTTTATGTCCACAGTCACTCATCATTTTTGTACCGGTATGTAGTTAAGGTTGCCTGATAAGCCTGAAGTTGGAAACGAGCTCGTCTATTGCAGTTCTATAGTTGTCGTCCAAAACAGGAGCTAGAATCTTAGTTTTTTTTCACAGTAAGAAGCATGACAAATTATGTCTTTATTCGTTTTTAAGGTACAACACAATATGGTTTTGAGACGGCTAGCAGTTACAAGAACTGACTTAGTATTGGATCTCTTTCCGAATTTTCCAACAGAAAATACAGCACTTTTTATAAAAATGGTTCTTTTCTTCTTGACGTTACAAGACTTTTTCACATGCTTACTAGTGTTCCGTGGTTCATTGATTGATACTGTACAAAGGAAATTTCCGAGGTGCAAATTATTATGTTATTTGCCATTCTTGTAATCATATGCCTGCTTCTTGAAACTGGATGAGCTCCTTATCAATTGATCAGTAAGCAAGGGTTTGCCCGCCAGTAGAGAATTCGAGACAAGATCCATTACTGAACCAGTTCTTGCATTTGCCAGCCGTCGCCAAATCTTGGAAATGGAGGGGATCCCAAAACTAGTCAAATCGTATGAGTTTAAGGTTTTTCTAACCGTTTTCCTCGTGCATCTGTCTAGAATTTAACTCAAGAGAACAAGAGATTGTGGATATAAGTTAAATCAAATCATTCAGGGTTAAAATTTCCCCAAAATGCAAAGCCAATTTCACAATCAAGTTCGTTTCACCCTATAAAAAAGTAAATTGTTAAACTCTTTTTGGAAAAAACACAATCTAGGTCACACTCAACCGAACTACAAATGTAACATATGTGGGGAAAGCTTTTTCCAACAACGCTGGCCATTCTGAATCAAGGCTTTTTGTCTTGAATTGCTAGGAATTCCATTCCCAGTGGTGGTAAGGGAGACCATAAAAAGCTTCTGAAAAGATTGATCATATTTGTGTTAAAGGAATGTTTCATTAACTGGCTTGTTCATTCATTCATTTCATGGGACCATCAATGCCTAGGCTGAAATTTAGTTGAACAACATAGTAAGGGTGTCCCAATAGATGATGATAGGTAGACAAAGCTGTCACTATTAGTTTATCTGAGTTCTTCGTCAAAGTTTCAGTGGTTGCTTGCCCTATTATTTAGATTGGGCATCGGGAATGGAGTTCTTAAAGTATTTGGGGAGCTTTTCTCAGGGGAACAAATGCTAGAGTGCAAAGAAGTTGTTGGGACGTTGAAGCGAAAAAAATGATGGCGTCACAACAATATTTTGGTTTAAACCTAAGCTTTTAGGGTTTAAAAATTTTAGGTTCAGTTTTAGAAGTCTTAAGAAAGTCTTTTGTGCAATATTGTGACTTACCTTCCATTTCTTTAACCTCTTTTGCATTAAAAGCTAGGTCAATGACCTCCCAGTAGTACGCATTGTTGCATTAAAGCACTCAGTCCTCTACCTCGCCTTCTTTGTTGTTTTTATTTGGCCACCCTACTTCAGACTTGATGATAAGGGGTATGAGCGGTATGAGCTAAAAATCATAGTGAGGACATACTAACTTCAGATGATTCGTTGCAATCCCAAACTTTATGAAGGTAATACTCACTAAACAACGTTTTACTTTAGCGCTTCGGAAATATGAATGACAACTCCAGCTCATCCTGCAAACCTTTCAAACCCCACAAGGGTAAACCTACAAAAACTTTTGACAACCCAAATCGTTAATAAGTAAGGAGTTATATAATGCATATTTGATGGCCCAAACACAGTTAGCACTTATAACTTTCCATCGAATCGAATAGCAGAATGGATTGCTTGCCAAACGAAACCAATCCTCAAAATATTTTTTGCTGACAAATTACTTTATGAGATGGTTATGACAAATAATCACTTTCTTTCAATTTGGTTCTGTTGAACGTTTGTTTGAAAATAACAAACTCTTTTGGGTTTTGAGGACGTCATCGTGCCCTGAAGTGCGTCTACGGGAAGAATCAAATCCTGGATTATCCTCATAAAAAAGTCTCAGAATGAAAATGTTTTACATCAGGGTTTGCATTCATGAACACCTTTCTGAGCACGAATTAACTTTTAGTCTGAGATTAACTTGAAACATATCTATACTATTAAAACTTACAGCGCTGTTTTTCGCGCTGATTGTGTCAGATTTTCAGGACACGTCGCATTGTTTGATAAGATAAGCAACCTATTTTTTTCATGATTTTATTTACCTAGTGCGAATTACGAGTATGAATACAAACTTATCACTAACATGTCATCAAAATTATACACCATTCACATTCACATAGAGCAATCGAGATTTTTGTATCGTTCCACACAAACGTATGTTTTTGTTGCATTGAGATTCAATCGAGGTAAAGGGTTTGCTGATGGCATCATCAAATGCTCGTCGTCTTCTTGTCTTATTTCACCTGCTTCATGTTCATATTTTTGTTTTTCCAAATCGCATTCAATAATTCATTCCACTTTAATCTCTGGAGTTAGTACTTGGAGCCAAGGACACTCGACGAGAACCCGGGTTGGAATACATGTTCATATCGATCGAGTGCATTCGCTTGGCTTGATGGGTGTGATTGTATTCAGCCTTGTGGCCATCATGTTGAGTCACGATCATGGTCTTTTCGTCGTTGTGAACCTCGAAGAACAGGTTGTCATCAAAGTAAGCGTCTCGAGGCAAGGCCTCGCGGATTCCCAATTGTTGAGTGAAGGCGTTGCCTACGTTCAAGGCCAATTTGACGACCGTGGATCCCGGACGGTTCATATCATCCATAGCTTGCCAACGACCGATTAGGTTCAAGATGAAACCTAAAAACATTATCTAGTTACTCGCATGTGCTCTATTTTTAGAGAGAGTGACGATTCAGGATTTAGGTGGTTCCTATGAACTACTTTACGACTAATTTACTGACCTGTGACTATGCCTCCAGTTATGGCGAAAGCTATGGTGATTAGGCCCGCCCACAATTGATTGAGAGCTTGCATAGTCTGGTTAATGGGTACGGTAACATGTCCATGATCCTCTTGAACAGCCAAAGCTGGGTAGACTTCAGTCAATCTATGAAGAGTAAAACTGTGCAATATGTCGAATTCATTTGGCGAATATGGCACAAACTCCAATCTTACCCTCGTCCATAGACATCGGTGGTGGCAATACCAGCTAACAAGATACTTAAAAGGGTTCCAATGATTCCGGGCATTCCGTGCAAGTTGTGTACGCCACACGTGTCATGGATCTTGAACTTACGCTCCAGAAAAGGCTATTCATGAGATGAAAATATTGTCACCTATTGTATATATTGTCGTTTTTTAAGCAAGCTAGTTACCGTCAGATATTCAAATCCAAGGACGGAAACAAATCCAGCAACAGATCCAACCACCAAGGCTCCATAGGGCTGGATAAACAAATCGGCCACAGCACCAATAGCCACTCCACCAGCCAAGGTGGCGTTTTGAATGTGTTCCTAGATTCAACACAATGCACGCTTTCAAATCGCATCATAAGAAACCAAATAGACTCCTCTCTTACCATAACGAACTTGTTGTGCTCATTAAGCAAGGCCGAGAAGGCAAAGGCCGACGTGACTGAGGCACAAAGCGAGAAGTACGTATTCAAGATGGCTCGATGTTGGGCTTCGCCATAGAGGGCAGCAGCTCCGTTGAAGCTCGGCCAGAACATCCACAAAAAGATGGTACCCACCATAGAGAATAGATCGGAGGTGTACGCCGAGCCCTGCTTATTGTTTTGGACCGCATGCTTGGAGTACAACATCCTGGAGACAGCCAAACCAAAATATGCCCCAAAGGTGTGAACGAAGATGGAATCTCCAGCGTCAATGGCGCCCAAGTACTGACGGCCAATCACCTCGTTGACGACGAATAAAACGATTTCGATGAGGGTCATGACGATGAGTTGCAGCGGGGAGGTGGTTCCAATCACGGCACCAAAGGAGATTAAAACCGCTGCTGCGGCAAAATCACTGAACAACATACTAAAAGATGAAACATGACGGTTTTGAAGTATTGATATAGTAGTTACCAGTTGAGTTGAACCCATACAGAAGGTTGATCTTTGGCTCGTTGTATTCATATTTTTTATTGGTTGGCAGAGGCAATTTTTTAAGATATATCTGTTGTTTTGCAGCCGAGGAACCTGAATTCTTCTATGATCAATTTTCAAAAAATAAGTTGCTGCTAAAAGTAATCTCCTGAATCCTGTTTTAGTTTTTGCAAAGGTGGCTACTTCAAGCTTCTTTGATGGGAGATTTAGATCTGCAGTAAATCTACAATATGAGTTATGAGTTGTCGAATAAATTATCACTTCTATCATTAATCATGAGAATCGAGGTCTTTAAAGCGACATCATACCTTTCCTTTAGATCCAAGTAGATATAGCCATGAGGGTATTCGATGTACTCATGCCTATACTTGGTGACCGTGGTATTAATGCCATCCACCAATTGGATCTCCTCACCATCTTCAATCAAGACATCAGCATCATAGTGCATATGAAAGAATCCAATGACCAAAGTGGCCCATTGAAGTGAGATCACGGCGCACATCATGTTCAATGACACGGCACTCAAGCCATACTTTTTCAAGAACGTCATGAGGAAACCAAATCCCACGAAGATCATCACATGGACATCCTGGAACACTGGAACAAATGAGAGATTATATACTGTTCAGTTTGCTTCCCTTTAATATTCGTAGGCAATGCGTCGACGTTGTTGATCCAGTAGCCTCTTTCAAGTTAAACTTGGGCAAAGTTTTAACTAGCATTCTAGTGGATCAGGCATTATTTGAATTGAAAAGTAAATAGGGCATGCAACTCTTTCGTCTTGAACTACTGTTGATCCTTTTTCCAGTACGGTAAGGAAGTCCCACAAAAATATATATATATATATCAAGAAATACTATTTGTTGTTCCTCCCTGGAGAAAGATAACTTTGTAATCCGATGTCTATTTGCAAAATCTGTATTATCTAAATCTTATCCAATGGGCCAGACCTTAAGGGTGATTGTGAGGGAAATAACCATGACAACATTCTGGCACCTTCGTCAATTCATCCAAGTTCAAATTTGGAGTGCATAAGAATCATTAGTGGTTGGCTCCATTCATAACATACCCTCTCGTTTTGCAACATGAACAAGAAGGACAGACGCCTGTGCAAGCCATTGAATGGACGAAAAAAACAAAATTGCTAGATATCGTGGAAAAAATCGAAATCAAGTTTTTGAACCTCGCCCCCGCACCAAGCCTTCGTAGAAACAATTATTATTGCCAAACAAATGAACTGGGTACTCCACATCACATTCATTAATTATTAATGTCGAGAGTATTTGTTCACGTACCTTATATGCATGCGACTCGATAGAAGAATGAAATTCATTTTAGCTCCATATAGCGCCCATCCAATGTTGCTCAAATCCGTGGGCTTCAATGAGCTATTCCATGTTTCATAATACATGCTTCACTTCAATTGTGACAGGCTCTTTCATTTTGCGTTCAAACCTCTAATGACACTGTTCTAGGGTATTTCAAAAGATGCGGACCACCTCAAGTTTTCATAAGTCCTATCTTGTCAATTGATAAAATAAATCAAAAGGTTACTTTTGGGACACAAGCTAGAGGTCGTCATTACTTTTCAATATAACATGCTTTAAACTCGTCATTCTTTTGGACTAGCTCTTTTATAAGAAGATTGGTCAAAAATCATGTCTATGGCAACCAACAGACAGCATGTAACTCTTGCCCATTAGCTGGGCTCAAAGGGAAAAATTCGTTTTGAACCCCAAATAATCATACGCAAAAAAAATCAAAAGAACGAAATAATTTTTGAATCGCAAAAAAATTATGTAACCCAAAGATATGAGCCTGTTTAAACATAAAAAGACACGTAGAATGATAACACAAAACTAATTTAGCAAAATTTTAAGTAATGCCCAAGAGGTTTCAAGATATTTCACTATTTCAACAAAAAAAAGTATTGAGATTCCAGTAACGCTTACAGAAACAGTTTGAGCTTTTGCCAAATAAGACAAGCACGAACAATACAGGAATGAGACAGCTCCTGTATTGGGTCGCACTAAGAAGTTTAGTGCTATGCAGTATTTAAAGGAGGTATCTTTTACTATACTTCTTCAAAAGTCTCCATAAGCTTTGTCCTCAACCTGGTTTTAAGGTCATTTGTGGTGATTGTAAAAGTTTAATACACTTTTGAGCCCTCCGCAATCCAGGCTAATCAAAACAATGAAGTATTCTCTTCTCTTAAGGGGTTCCTTCATTGTTCCCTTTGGAAAAGTTCTTGACTAAAAATGCTTATCAACCCCACGTTCAAGGGCTAGGTAGATCTACTAACTCTAATGCATTGGAGGATCAAATATCATAACTAAACAGTCATTTTTCATTTTGAACTTTTGGGATTGCGATAAGGAAGTTCACAAAAATGTGCTCTCTAATTCTTCTAAAGTAAGTGATAGGACCTTGATGTGTTTCTTCTTGAGACACAGAGGCCTTGATTAGAATTGGCAAACTTTTGATACTTCTAGATACTAGATTATGCCAGTCACGTCCTAGAGAGGTGTAGCTTGCAATTTTTCATCAAAATTAAAAGTTCTAAGTAGTATTTTTTGGCTGAGAAAAGCCTGAAAAAAAAAATCAAAATTAATCTAAAGTTAGATAAAAATCCCGAGCCCCTCCACATAAGCCATAACTATATGGAGATACAAAGGTGTTTTGGACGAAGTCAAATGAACTTCTAGAACATTGTTGTGGAGCCTGGCCAAATGTCAGATTTGTTCACCGAGTTCTTAATTCATAAAGAGTTCAACTGATTCCCATTACTACAAATTTCGAAACTCTTGACAAGCACCTTGAAATTCAAATTCATCCGCTCGTGCAATGAAATCTGATTTAATCAATATCTAGATCAGTTTAGATGTTGCAGACAAAAATACCAATACATTCAGTATTTTGATTGCAAATCCGATTTACATCAATGAGCTTAAAGTGGTCCATTTCTTTTGAAACACCCCACACCCCCAAGTATCAGGTACAATGCGAACTATTTTAGACGTCTGCTCTCCTATTACTTTTGGATCTATTCAAAGGTCCTCAAGCGCTTGAGGACCTCCTCCTCGAAATGACCGAGCGGTCATTTCGAGCGCAGAAAGAGACCTCAATTGGTCATCGTAAAGCCAACAAGTTTGTGACGTCAGGCGACTCGTTACAAAAAGAGTCGTGGACATCATCAATGAGTACCAGTAGAACCAGAAGCAGTCAGGGTTAGCGTGGGGATCCTTCAACGTCTGCATCTGGATAACCATCTTCAAAGCGGATTTTCTTTCGTAGTCATAGTTAGTTGACACCAAGAACGTGTTTTTGTATGCAAGCAAGTGGGCCCATGCATACTAAAAAAATTTTGATTTCATGTTATTTGGTCTTGGTTTTTGGCTGATTATGGCAAATTTGTAGGTAAATTTCACCTTCACTTCCTCTCAAATATTGTTCGAGCCTGAATATTTTGAAAAAAAAAAATTTTCATAAATGTAAGGCAGAGCTTTTGAATGAATACGGTCAATTGTTCGGTAACTTGCCAGATGTGAGGATGAACGTGTATCGTTTATTGCATCGATAGGGCAATTTAGTGTTGGCTATTTTGATCTGGTTCTGGAGATCTAGAAACCGGATGAACCACTGCACACCAAATAGTTCTTTTAAACCTTGTTGGCTCTTTTAATGACCGGTCTGTGAGGATTTTTGGGTTCTGAGGTTTGAATAGACAAAGTATCATATATTGAGGGAACAAAACTTTCTCTTTTTAGGTGATGTGAGGACATTAGGACAGCCCTGTTGCTTTTGGAAAAATTAGTCGTGCCAATGCAATTCAGGTTTCCTAAACCCTCTCGTTAGCTATTCCAAATCAGCGCCAACATTTTTAAAATATTTCAATAGTATAAATATCATTTTCAAGAGCTCCAGATGCATGGTACATTAATAATGATTTAACAATGTTTAATGTGGAAAATCATATTTTTCCAGAATCACCCGTGAATGACCACAATGACACCGTTATTACGACAAGCACTTCAAAATTAAGACTCTTTGGCCATAATGTACGTTATTTCACAACTCTCTTTCGACAAAATTGAATATTTGAAATTGAAAATTCATTTATATCATCATACAATCAACTGTCTCAACTAACGAAAATCTGTTTGGGTTGTCTTTGGTGACAAACAACCTGAATGTGCATTGAAATTTATGAAATTGCAACACTAGCTCAGTTTTCCATCGGGTTCTTATTTCCTTTTCAACGGATTGCTTCACAGGTCTGACACTAAATGGATTGCAATGTATTCAATGGAGTGAATTAGATTTAGAAATATTGTGCACAGATAGATTCGTTTAATTCGAAATGCTAGACTCATTAAGAAAACTGTTTTTCTAAGTCAGTGTTGCTAAGTCAAATGAATATGTTGAAAAAAGATTAGACAAGATTGGCTGGCTCATGTGGAACATCTATTCCAATATCCGATTCAACTTACGTGGATAGTCTTTCATAATTTCTCGTCCATTGGCGTTGGTGTGCTTGCCATATTGCGCATTCTTGGGGTTGTAAATTACAAAAATGGCAAATAAAATGATAAAGATGATCTGGAGTACAATCATGACGGGCACATGACCCGCACGTCGCCAGTAATGATGCGCCATGATGATTCCGGTAGTGGCGTCTGGGGTCAATTAGGGCTCTTTTCTATTTCTTTCCCAGAATGCCTTTCCAAGATTGAAGGCATTGAAGATCTGACCGTGGTCAAGTCTCCCTTCCAACTGACCAATCCGTACGATAACGCTGGAGCAGTTTGTACAGTACATGGCATACACACATCCAAGTACATACTCCCGGTATCGTTTTGAGAGTCCTTTTCTAGCCACATTCACTAGGATCGCCTTTTCTACAGGGGTACTACTAGTACATGCTTGAGCTCCTCTCCCTCGGCTCTCCCCTCTCCGTTCGCCCGTTCATTTGTCCATTTGTCGTTCATCCAGAGAAAAATCATGGGGGTCAAGAAAAGGACCACTGTTGGAAATGGCTTTCCGCATTTCAGTTTATTTTAGCTGGGGGAACACTATTCATCGATTGTCCAATGGAATGACTGTATATCTTAATCACAGTTTTAGGAATGTTCGGTTATTCAATTCGAGCACCCGGTATGCGGAGAAGTAAATTGATCTAAACCAAACCCAGCTGAGATTGTTTTAGTTTAAATGGGACAATCATTGAAAACATGTTGAAACAAGAAAACTCTTTGGTAATCAAATAAAATGTAAAATGTATATCACACAGGGGTCGGAAAGATAGTTTATTTTGACAGAATAAAGGTTAATTTTGTTCAGAAGTATGAATCATTTCTAATCAAGCACCTCGTGCTTTGTTTTTTTTGTACTGGGTCCAGTTAAAATTGGACCAAGTTGCTCACCAGACAGGTAATATACCGCATTTTGGGTTTTTCACCGGCTTTTTAAATCGCGACATGGAATGTAATACCCAGTACTATTGAAATGAGACATGATATTTCGTCCATCTTTTACATGTTTATCTTTTTATGCTATTGGGTCTGCCAAAGCATCCCAGTTGGCAGACCTGGTTAGCCGTTTGCATTTAGGGTTGATCTGGAATGCCAGCTATATTTTGTCCAATTTATAGCCCATGGTGAAAACAATTCGACAATCTGGCAGCGATGGCGCTTTTCCGATGGTGCTTTTGTCCTGCAATCTAGGAGTTATGTGGTGAGTTACAAAGGGTAGCGAGTTAAATCCAGATAGGCAAGTAAGGCAGGGAGTTGAAAGAGGAAGGAAGCCAAAAAATTGCAAATCCTTATTTTCTTCCAGGCTAGCTCCCTTGGAGGACCCTCGTGTCTGAATCAGTTCATAAATCCAAGAAAAAAATCTATTACTTTGATAAATGCATCAATGGCAGAGGCCCAATGCTTGAACAAGTGAAAGCATATGTGAGCTTAACCATTCCTTGGTCACACGCCAAATGTTTTGGAAGTGATGAAAAGTTTGTAATTATAAACCAGCCACTTTGCAAGAAACCGGCCCTTTGAACGGTAGATGGTGATAGATTCGGCAATTGATGACGCCAATTAGAAAATGTCTATTCAGACTTGAAAGATGCTACCGGATGAACTACGTCTACGTATTCCCTACGAATATTAGAGGGAAGCAAGTTAAACAATGAAGGAGCTCAAAAGAAGAGTTAGTGCAGACTTCATTGTTCGAACTTGCATGGATGCATTAAGCCTCCACGGTTACTAGAACTGACCCTAAATTGGGTTGGGACTCATATGTGATCCCTCGATCTCGAAAAAAAGTAAAAACCTGAAAAGACTCCTACACCTTTTTTTGCCGTTTTTGTCGGACCAAAAATATTGACCCCAATTTTCCTATTTTTCGCTTTTTTAGCCATTTTTCCTCTTTTTCGACTTTTTTCTTCCTCTTTTTCACATTTTAGAACATTTGTTGCTGTCTTGTTGTCATTTGGGTCCACATCAGCTGCCTTGTTGTTCCTTGTTTACTTACCTTTGTGCAACATGATCAGATGAAGGATTAAATCCACAGCCAGTACCGTTTTGCAATATTTTTTGAGTCTGGGTTTTCATTGGCTCTAATGACCGCTGCAAAAAATGTAATCTCCAGAAGAGAGTCAATGAATTACCATGACGACATCTGTATTGATTGAAAACGTGTCCTAATGTCAAACATTGCAAGAACAAAATGTGATTTTTTATAAACTCAATGAAAAGCTTAGTAAATACAGTTGCATCCCTATATTTGTAACAGATAAAAATACAAGGAGACTAAAAGGGGATGAAATAAAATAATCCCTATAGTAACAATTCTTTTTCAATTATTGGAACTTGTTTTTGCAAACTTACACCATTCTTTAAGCATTGGTGTTGGGGCGACATCCCTTGAATATGGATTTGCCGCCAAAACGATTACGATGTTGACTTTATTTTCCTCCTGTCCAGTTGTTTTTCCTCTTCCGGTCTCATGTTTATGTTTTATGTTCAAGAATGCCCCCACCTTACCACGTGCGTGACACTCGTCTGGGTCACTATAATATATGTTTATTAATCTAAGACATCTTGTTGGCAGTGGACTATTTGATAATTGAGTTCCTGCAGTTACAATTGGCACAACTTTTTTTTCGCTTTCTTTGAGGTCTAGTAATCACACTTGAATTTTCATATAATCGTATGCATAACTATTTTCATTTGAAGTCATATATCCATTGAAGTCATGGTAACTAACAACATTTTAGCTGATGTAAGAGATATCTATGTCAATTACAAATTACAAGTAAATTTTAACTTATGATCATAATAGTTTTGTAGTGAATCATTGCCTACTTATCTCTGGACATATTCAGCGCCGCAAATTGTTCAAAGTTAGTGTACCAAAAAATTTAGGACCCACTGAAATCTTAAAGGAAAAATATCGCTTTGAATGTGAATAAAGACAATTGGACAGCAATTAATCATGGATAGGTGTTGGCCAAATACGAGCTTTCTCAATAGAGACTAACGCAGAAATGATGTAAATAATGAATCATTTACAACCCAAGGTGATCAAAATATCATTGTTGGTTGATTAACGCGCGACCGAGTTATACCCAGGTTCATTGGTTCAAGTCCAGGTCTCCCCCTCGCTCTAGTGGATATTCGCCTCGAATGGCGATCCTTAACCCCAGAATGGGCCCCCAGTCACCGATGTGTGATACCAAATGTATGCATACATGCGAAATAATATATCCAATGAGACTGTACGTACATATCTCCCAATAAAGATATTAATGATATCCGTTTTCAGTAAATACATTTAGCATCAACTTGCTTATTCAGGGTTTGGTGGTCTTTAACAATCTCAATAAGGAATCATTTTGGGCAAATTGACTGATATTTTAGGTCTTTCTGAATAAGGTTCGGTTTAGTTTCTTTTTCTATCCAAATTAATGCCTTACTTGTCATGAAGTGGCGTTTGCTGTTCTATGCACTTTTTCCCTCTCTCGTCAAATGAGAATCGTCCCTGGTTGCTCAGAAGACGTGTTTTGAATTTCACCTTAATGTAACAAGTACCAAAAATGTTGAGCCCTCTCAAAAATCACAACATGACGGTACATAAAATGAATGAGTTTACCCTCTTCCAGTAAATAACCTCCATGGGAGAACAAGCTCATTCATTCATTTTGCGCATTATACTGCACCGAGCTTTGCGAAGGCAATACTTTCCATTAAGGCTTTTTGTTCAAGATATAATTGTACACACGGTACATATAATTACGACTTAGTCGAAAACAAAGTGCATTAAAAAGAAACCTCAAATATCAAGCCCCTTCCACTAATCATTGATGTGTCCAGTATGTTTAAACTGAACCCAATATATTCAAGACCCAAGCTATTGGGTTCTCTTGGAGGATTTGGAATTGCAAAATGCCATGGCTAATGTCAAGTACACGGCCTTCAAGTCCAAACCATCAAAATAAAACTAATGGTTTTCCAAAAAGGTTGTCTGGCTCCCACCTCGGTGCACATTAATACGGTTTCTGCTCTTCCTGTTTTTCTCGGGCTAACTCCCCTTGAAAACTTCCATTTTTTTATTTTGTACACTAATCCAAAATGAAAACTATTGCTTTTTTAAAGACATCAATGCTGTAAATTTATTGCTGAAACAAAAGACAACGTAAGTGCGCATAACTATCCCTTGACCATACTGAATTAAGTTTTGATAATCTTGAATATCTTGACAAATTTGGCTTACAAGTGAGACACTCTTCAAGAAATCGGCGCTTTGAACGGTAGATGGCAATAGTTTCTGAAACTGATGAGTGACGCCAAGTTGAATTCGTCTATTTAATGGCATACGTCGAGATCATATTCTGAGGTTTGACACCAGGGTGAACAGGGGAGAAGATGTCCCAACAAAGCGGAAAGCTTCATGGGCATAGAAAACCATAACTAGAATGCTTAAGCTCAACAGGAGCTGTACTGCATGAGCATGTTTTCAGGTCAGCTGACGCTGGTGGAAAATGGACAAAGATATTTCGTAAAAGTTGCTTCAGACAAGTTGAATTGCTCTCATGAAACGTTTGTTATTCCTCTTTAATCTTAATTTTTTTATCTTATAAATATACAATTAGAAAGAGCGGTAGAATAATAAAAACATGCTTTTGGGACATAATACAAGTAACATGTCAAAAAAAGATTCCGATAGTAGCAGAGCAAATCACGTACTCTATTGAAAGCCCTTGTTTAGCAACGCATGTCGAAAGTGTAACAAAATGTATCCGAAATTGCAACGCAATGATGAGGCATTCGGAATTTTGTTTCAATGTCCCAACAATGTGCTTGAATGTGGGCAACATGATTGCACCTTTACGTAATCAAGGTAATTCCGACACCTCTGGAGGTCAGTCTCAACCCAGGCTTGTTCCTTGCCTTTCAGTTAAGTGTTTCCACCACATGGATGAAAATTTTAACTTTAGCCCCATTTTAATCCCTTCAAAATTTTGTTCGTAAAAATGTGGTCCGACAACTTATTCAAACCCGTTTTATGAAGCGTGCTAGACGAGAGTAATTGCTTGACAAGGAGTAGTATTAGTGATTTCTACTCTGAATTTGGACGAGCAGTCAACGCTTCAAATTTGTACCATAGTTGTCCTAAATAGCTTGACTACAAATGAAACATGTTGCCCACCAGCGACAGCTGAAACGAAAACAAGCGCCTTTGATTGATCCATATATGAAGTTATCTATGTTCATGGGGTAGAACTGCAGGTACGGGCTCAGGCACCCAACCATGACACGTCCTGGGTTTCTAGGTAGTCTTCACCCTCGCGACCTCTGACAGCCAAATAATCCCCTACTTGTGCGATTGCAAATCATTGCCTCGTCTGCTGTTGAGAGCTGTCTCCTGATATTTATAGCTCGGCAGGGCTGAAAGAGTGTGTTTTGTACATGGCCATGATGCTTTTTAAGGTGAGAAAGGCACTTTTTTTCAGCTCTCCCATCTGCCTTTGTGGTATTGGAGATAGTACACTATCGTAGTATTGGATATCTTACTTATACGTTCATGCAAAGACTTATCATTATTCTTATTTCGGTTATTTCGCATTTTATGTTTCAGCTCTATTTCAATTTTGTCATTTGTATAATTAGTGTAATTGCCGTATGAAGTTAGTTAGTCATATTAATGTTTGAATGGTACTGTTTCGTATTATCGTGACAAAACTAGTCGTAAGGTAATATTTTTTGTTTCATTGTTTAACCTCTCCAATGTTCTTGTAGAACTGCCGCTGTTGTTTAGACTAACTTAGGCTACTAGGCTTGGGTCAGTCGATAGTGTGTCATTGGCTCAGTGTAGTGGGCAGGTTGTTATTTCATACTCTCTCCTCGGTGGTTAGGCAAGCGCTAGCTGGTCCTCCTCCCCTGGGAGCATTCTTCGCTTAGGCCAGAGCAAAGAGGAAGAAAGGTAACGGTAGGGAAGGATTGTGTCCCTAGCTCACCCACCATGGTGTCCCAAGCTTTGGGAGTTTGCCAACCCAATTCAATGAAAGAGATACAGATATGTTTTGACCAAGCTATTTGATTCGTGCTCAATTTTAGACCAGGGGCACAGACACACAAACAGGAAGTCGTCTCAACCTCAAGTGAAGGTAAGCTGGATTCTTTGATTATTACCTTTTGCTTCTCCTTTCACCGATAAGTGCTTGAAATGCCTACTTAGGTGCCGATGGAATTACCCAAACAGATCTGAAATTCTAGCACGAATGAAGGACGTAAATGCCTGAAACATATATGACACTTTTGTATGGAAAGATTGGATACGCAGTGGCAGCGGCCTGCCCAATCCGCTTGAATGATTCAGACGAGACAAAGCCGAATTCCAAGCATGTACAGGTTTCAATCAACAATGTGGCGAGAACCCTCTCTGGCAAAAGTGGGGTGGATCATATTAATGTTAGGAGTCTCCTCTCTGCCGCCAACTTGCCTTCGTACAACCACATGGCGGTGAGAGCGGTTGCTTTGGAGGCATGGAAGGCAAAGTTCAGCTGTGATGGTCCAGGTGGCTCTAGTAATCCCTTGGGCAGGATGCTTTTTGGCGCTGATTTCGATCACTTTGGTCCCAATCCTCGTCGAAACACCAGAGCCATGGACAATGGTAGCATTTCACCCCCCCTCCCACTGGCGGCCGACTGCATGGTTCACAACATGCATAAAGTCTGGAATGCCTCAAAGGAGGTGAGGACTTCACAAACACTTCGAGAAGCTAAGGCGGTGGCTTCAGCCTTTGCGAGGACTACTCCGTTAGGACACGAGCACATTCTAAATTAAACCACTCCTAACTTCAATCAATTTACCTCTTGCTCTCGTGGCTCAGTTGGTTAGGGGCGTAAAAAAGGCTCCACTGATGGTCTCGGTTCGATCCCCGGCGCGGGCATCAACGTTTGAGCCGTCTTTGGATTGTGTGTTTGGGGTTCTCATATTTGAACGTCCCCCAATGCCCTGTTTAAAGTTGACCTCGTTCAATCTAATTGTTTAAAAAAACCTTTACACCTATACACTTACAAACATTTTCACCTTAATTAACGTCAACCATACCCATACTAATTGCATACATGTAATCTTGACCAGCTATTCCTAGATGAATACATGTGTCTTAATGCAACTATAAATATATTCAATTCACACAAACTGAACTCTAGAAATGCAATTCAGGTTGTCCGATTGAGCCCAAACCCTGAAAAAGATCTTAATTCTAACGCCCAACCATTTACTGTCGATTTTCAGTATCACAGAAGCAAAAGTTCATTTGGGTGAGCTAGGGGGAGATGTCCCAAAATACGCAGAGCTGCCTAGCTTAGAACTGCAAATACAGGTAGAACTAGAGACGTTGTTGTCTAAATTCAACTCAAGCCCCAAAATTTGAAGAGTCTTTGTGAATATTAAAAGTACACCTGATTTGGGATTCAGTTGAATTCTCAAGAATATACATACAAGTATAAGCAATATTGCAATAGACTTCGTCTTTTCTTCAAGATTGTTGAATAAACAAGGACTGAATTTGTAGGGCCCTCTTTACATTCTTGAAATTTTATCGAACAATGACTTCATTCTCCCTTTTTTCTATTTTTATTTCATCATTTAAACTCTCCAATGTTCTTGTAGATGACCCATAAAAACGCCGACTGTTTTGCTTAGAACTGCAGATACAGGTGAAACTAGAGACCCTGAATGCAGAGATGTGTGAGATTTGGTAAGTGGCTCCGCTTCGAAAAATAAAGCAATCAGAAGAACCATAGACTACTGGGATTCCCGTGGTCTATGGAAGAACTGAAAAGTTTCCAAACACAAACTGAATTTTTGCACTGTATAAGAAAGAGTACTGTAATTGCAAGCACCATTGAATATTTACTTCAAAGAAACTACTATTTTTTCTTTAATTACAGTCAAGCGAGTTAATTCATGAACAGAGTCATTTTACTTTGTTACTAAAAAATGTTTTACTTTGTAAATCCTTTCTGAAACCAATTTTTCAGAAGATTATATGGCTAATACGTATAATTTGAGAGTTATGATAAACATTAACAAATGTGCCTTAGCTTCGTCTTTCATAAAACATGTCAATATGTTCTAGACAAAAGTTATTAATTAAATATGACTATGCTCTCTCTTTTGAAGCAATGTTGTCCAATTTGTTACTACTAAACTGCAAGAGAACAGTGTGACAACTAGATCTTATTGAGACTTATTATACCAATGGTTTTGTAATGGCATATGGTGCTGTAGCCCTGTTGAACTGTAGGTTTAATCTGTGGTTGATTATATCTGTGATAAAACATCTAAAGCTTCAACTTCATACACAATACTAATGGTGAGCTCTTTTTAGAAATGACTGACTTTCTGTTGTGTTTTGTTTGGAACCTCTTATAGGTTCATCAAAAATTCACAGCCAATCTGATTGGTTGAATCAGATGACATATGCTCAACCTCAGGCATCTCTATGAGGGTCTCTATGTAGCACAAAAGTGTTTGAGGTCTGAGAACAAATGGATCAAAGGGCTTCAAATAGGGTCCAGATTTTCTGTAAAGGGAGTCAATGGGAAGGGGTCTGTTGGACTGAAATACAAAATCAAATCAATATCACATGACTAACACATTATAGCGTCTCATGGAAACTATGTGTGAAATGAGAATGAACAAAATTGCTATCACAATGATGCCAAATCTGATTTGCAAAACAAGCCCTTAATGGGAATGGGAAGAGAAGTGGTGTAGTGGTTAGCGCAGTTTCCTAGAATGAGAGAGGTCCCTGGTCCGAATCTCCTACCCAACTTTTCTTCAAAGGAAACTTTTAGACACTAACCACACCCACAGACGGAGAACCAAAAATTGATACCGGACATGAATCTGCCTAATGAAAATTGGAAATGGACGATGTGATGGCTGGCTTTGCTGGCCAGGCTAGGGGCTCACCTCTCCGACCCTAGCACCCCGAACCCAATCCAAATGCTCAATTCTTGATCCCTGATATTACAGAAGCCTGACAAATTTGTCAGGGATCAAGGATTGAGCTTTAAGACCAAACGTGAAAACAAAAGTATCAATTACATATAAGATTTGGCGTCATTGTGACACCGTTTTTGACTGTCCTCATTTCATGCACAGTTTCCGTATGACATAATGCTCATTTGTCATGGCTTCGATTTAGCTATTTCAGTCATACTCAGCCCTTTTTAAGTCCCGCCTCTTATCTGCACCCTATCTGAAGCAATTTGAACCGTTGAGTTATGAGCCGTCCTTGCAAAGGCACCTACACTTGGCACTTGCTTTCCTTTTTTCAAGTATCAAATGCTACTCTCCAAGGCTACTTGAATTTAACATTGATGGAAAGCTTCACGTGGGCATCGAGAAATTCAATGAATTAGTTAACTTATTGTCCAGATTTAGCAAAAACCCTTGGATCCCTTTCCAAATTAGTCACCTTTTTAACTGTTGCTTAATGACCAGCTTTTTTCAATTGGCAATCTAGCTTCTTGTAGCTCAAACAATGCCCAACCTATCCCTGGGGTGTTTACAAGCTGATCATTGGGTCATCCTTGGTCTCTAGGTACTCTCCACCCCCACGACCTCTGGTGGCCAACTAATCCCCGACGTCCGCCATTAGGACACTAATCAACAGATAGTGGGCTGAGCGAGAGAGCTGACATCTGAGAATATAACAATGAACCTAACTAACTAAATAACTAAATAACAACTAACGCCATTCTATACTTTTTACGAGAAATGATTGAGTAATGAACTACTCATTTCGGCCGAAGTAACTGAAACTGTAACCTGTCCCTTTTATTGAGGAAAGACCAAAGCGCTGGTCGTTCTTGTTCTTCCTCATTTCAGTAGCCGCGCGCCCAATTATGCAAGCCTTTAGTTATACCCAACAAAAGGAGCCAAAAAGAGCATTTAATTATCTAACCATTCCTCATCAAACAAAGAGTATGACGTTACTCACTACATTAACTCTTCTAAAATATGAATAACAAATAGTATAAGACAAAAAGTTTATTTTGCCTGTACTTCAAGATCGATGATGGCAACTGAAATGGGTAATTGTTTCCCTTTATGTCAAAAATGTATTAATGATTGGGCAAATATTACAAAAAGGCACAAACTGTCAATATGTAAAAAACGATTAAATTGAGAAGATGTAAATTATGAAACATTGCAAATATGACAAGATTCAAAGCCACAACATCCAACCCCCTCAATGGCGCCAAAAGACAGTCATAAATTTCAGATTTAGGTGGATCAGACTTTCTATAGAACTATAATTACAAGGTAAGAATTGTAAATATGTGACAATAGAGGAAAACCTTCACAATAGCAACTCAAAAGCCCATTCAAATGCAATCAATTTCACTTTAAGGGTGAGCATTTGACATTAGAATCATTTAAAGTTCAAATCATAATTACTACCACAATTATTGTGTTTCAGTGCAAGTGACATTGATTATTTATTTGGTTATTTACCTTATTGATACTCCTGTTCGGATGGAACCATCCTGGCAATCCTCGCCAATGTAATTTGACTTTCGCCCATTTAGTTTTCAGCAGTGTTGTTTAATGGCTTTTGGAGCAAGATGTGAGATCTCTAGCGTCGATTTCTATAGGTTGATTTTGAGCGCATTACGTTCAAGAGTAGATGACCTTACGTAACATATAAAGCTTGATTTACGGTCACACTTGGACTTCACTCATAATCACCCAAGGATTCCAGTGTACAGAAGAAACCCTGGCAAGTCGTTGATCAACATAACTTTTGCAAAATTGCTTTTTTTGGCGCTAGTCATCCTCCAAGAGCTATCATCAATCTCGGTATGGATCGTAGCGTTGGCATATAAATCTTCCACGTACTCAAGACAGCTCTCGTTATAGAGGACAACATGATCGCGCTCTCTGGAATTACAATTGTAATAGGGAGATACCACAAATGCAATTATGCAAGTGTTGGTCGTTGAAACAATGATATAATCCAAATAGAACATGAAAACACTTGATCAGGCAGGAATTTGTCAGACTATGTGTCCTCCCTTCACTTTCATTCACAACCAACGACCTGGACTGGAAAACCTGGGTCAATGGTTCTTCTTTGGGTCCCTAACCTTACAGTTGTGAAAAAGCTAACCTTACCCCCAAATTAATGTTTTCCCACAAAGATGCAGGGTTTTATGGATTCAAATTTTGCTTTTTTCATCTCCAATCTCCTCGTTAAATCTTCCAAAGGGTACAAACATGACGTTCTCTACACATGATCCAGCATTGCAAACATATCTTGGCTGTTCAAGAACTTCTACCACATGCTATGCTGTAAGTGCGAGTACAAGTCGAAATGTACGTTAGAGTAAGTAGGAATCTTTTTTCATCTCCAATCTCCTCGTTAAATCTTCCAAAGGGTACAAACATGACGTTCTCTACACATGATCCAGCATTGCAAACATATCTTGGCCGTTCAAGAACTTCTACCACATGCTATGCTGTAAGTGCGAGTACAAGTCGAAATGTACGTTAGAGTAAGCAGGAATGTTGTTTGTTGGAGCAAGAAAAATGGCTGGAGGCTCAAGTTTCAGGCATCACAAGGTGTAGAAGTCATTGCGTCCACTGATTTCAGAGGGTATCGTACCTTCGTGCCAAAATCATTAGTAATGATGTTTGTTAATTGTTGAAAGTCCTCAAAATGGGGCTGTTTTGTTTGATTTATCAATCCATATAAAGGCATCTGCAGTGTTTTCGCACACCATCACGCATTTGATTGAGTGATTTACTTTTCTATGATGTTTTTTAGGGTTTGCTGTAACTCAGGGCATTAAATCATGATTGAAAAGCTTTTCCTACAACGAATTACAATCTAAAACAAGATTGAAATTTGCAGATACAATTAAAAAAAAAAAAGAAAAAGTAATTTAGGCATGTTAAGAAGCAATTCTTAATACGTGGAAGCCGCTTATATTCACCCTAAGCCAAATAAAACTACGCGTACATAGCGAAATAACAGGTATTTCCCAAAATTAATAACTGACCCATGACAAAACTTTTGACCCTGGTGGACGGAAACATTAAAAAAAGAAGAAAAATATCAAGTGTAAAGGAGCTTGTTATGCAATGTATTTAGGTTTGTCTTTTACATCCCCCACAATTTGCCATGAGCAAACTAGAGAAATTGGACTCATGGTTTTTGATAGCTTTTCAAATCCAAATTGAAATTTAAAGTTGTGTCACGTTATCCACTGCGGTCACGTAAAATTTTGGACATTTCCTTACTATTGTTTCTTGTCGTGAAACACCTACTACATTCAAGGTATCCTGTTTTTTCTGCCCATCTGGTTTTGACAACTCTGTCGTCGTAATGGGACTGGTCCCCATAGAGGACCCTTTTTCTTTATTGGACTACACCAATTGCCAAAACCCGAAAAGAGATCCAGCAACCCTGAGGCAAGTATTTCGTGACGTTGGACATTGTACGACTTTTATATATGGCTTAAGAGGTTTCCATCCTTAATGATGGTGTTCAAAACTGGTCTGTGGAAAAGAAAAGATTTTATCGCTTTGAAAATGGATTTGCCATCAACATTCACTATCACAAGGCGTCGTTGAATTGACATTTTGCCGAAAGTACGATTGCCCGAGAATCGACGTGCATCAATAGAATTAGTGATAGTGTATCACAGCATTCTGTGTCAACACTGCGTTGGCGCTCCTACGTGATTTGTACTACTCACCGCGAATTAGCGAGGATTAAACATAAATTATTCAAAGTTCCGTGATTCAACCAGCTCCGTTCCGCTTGACCGTCCCACGATTCAAGCTTGGTTCAAGTTA
>NC_081446.1:12046672-12087839 GCF_007210705.1 Tigriopus californicus
GATTCAAGCTTGGTTCAAGTTAAAGATGTACGAACTAAAGAAGATGAGAAAGTCTTCCATTTTAGGTTTCTTTTCAACCTTGTTTATTGTTCATCAAATGGGCTACATACAATTCCTTTTTATCGCCTTTTTTACTTTGATTATTGAATCCTAAAAACACACACGTGATGGTATTCACTTACTTGACCGCGTTCATCGAACAAACTCCCTTACAATCAACCGGTAGAGAAAACAGAACCGTCAGCTGAAAAGAGGTGGGGCAAATAGAGGGCCAAATTAAGCCAATCCTTGTACAAAATTTAATGGTGGCCTAATTCGTGCATCTTTCTCTCTCACTTGGTGCTCTTCCTGGTTCGGATCGTCACTCATATAGTCAAATAATTTCCAGTCCATCCACACGGTGTGAGTGTGTCGGTGTGTGAGTAGCACACATGAAAAGGTATACAGTAAGTAGTTGTAGTAGAAGTAGTAGTAGTAGTAGTAGTAGTAGTGGGCTCATTCATGTGCATTGATTGAAGCAGGTGAATCCCTTCCTGTCATCGGTCGTCTCTAGTGTCTACCTTAGCAGTACTCCCGCCCTCTCCTCCCTTTTCCTGTCGTGCCCTCTAAATAGGAGGAGGAGGAGGAGGAGGAGGGCTTCTCTGAATAGTCCTCTTTGCCTTCCTTCCCCTTCAGAGTCGGACCCACTCCCCTCCTTTTCCAGGTTGGTGTTGTTGTTGGTGGAAGGGGCTGGAGATGGAGATGGCGTGCTGCAAGGTGATCTCTTGGGGCCATTCCCAACTCTTGTAACTCCCTTCTGATGAGCTCCTCGTGGGCTGAGCGGAGTTTGTTCATTCTCCAGAGGATTGCCCACGACTTGTCCAACAGAGAAACAGTACGAAGTTAGTGTAGGTTAATCGGAGTCCACTGGGGAAGACGCCGAAGAGAAGGATGACGATGATGTTGATAGCCAGGTGAAAGGGGCTCGTAGTGAGGGCTCAGGTAGAGACGACTTAGCCACATTGGGAAACGATACGGCCATGGGAGTAAGGAGAAGGGGCTCAGCCCTTGGTGGCCTAGGAGGGGAAGCAGGTATCGTCCTCCTGCTCCGCCTGCTCCTCCAGCTCTGTAGAGAATTTACTTGCAACAGGTTGTTTGATTGAGTTGGCTATGGTGAATCAACGGGAACTTTAGGGAAGTTGGTGAACGTGTAACCTAAAAAGCCTTTTTACCATCTGTTTCGGAGGACGTTTGGTAAATTTCTACTTGGGGAGGTCACCCCATTCGTGTTCCTTGCCTTTTGGGGTGTTATTGACTTCATAGCTCACAGTTTTACCCCAAAGCTCCTTCATTCAAGGGGCCACCATGGACGAACCCGACATTATGAAAGAGGAGGAGGAATTGGACGATGAAATGGACGAGATCGACGATATGGCTGATCCACTCAGCTTGGTTAAAGTGGGTCTGACCGAATCCATGAATGGATCTTCGGATGAGGACGATAGTGATTCCTCGAATGAAGATGACTCGGATCCAAGCAAACATCAGTGTTCAGAGTGTCAAGCGTTTTTCTCCACGTCCAAGAATCTCAGACAACACTTTCGTCTAAGCCATCAAAATCAATGCTATTGGACGTGTTTTGACTGTGGAGCGGTCTTCAATGATGTGGAACTCTTCAAGTTGCATTTAATAAAACTACACAAAGTCACCAAAGAGGTGTTCAGTCTAGATGACCCGCAAGAGAACCCGGTGCTATGTCCAAAATACACCATGGAAGTGAATATCCAAACCTGTCCCGAGTGCAACATGCAATTTGGTAGTAAAGTGTCACTGAACATCCATCGCCTGAAGCGGCACATCTCAAAAACCACGTCAAAAAATGTCCCCTGTCCGGTGTGCCAAGAGGAGGCCGTAGATCTCACAGCCCATGTCAGAAAGGAGCACAACATAGATGGAGTGGTGTGTCCTCAGTGTGGCAAGATCTTGTCTAAAACTTGCACCCTTAATCGGCATTTGGAACAAGTTCATCTAAATCTGCAGATCCACAAACCGGCAAAGTGTAATCAATGTGGAAAGGTCTTTTCCAAGAAGGGCCATTTGGACCGTCACATTCGAACTATTCATATGGGCATCAAAGAAACGTCTGAGCCTTGTCCATACTGCGGCAAGATTTTCAGCACCAAATCTTCCCTTGAACCTCACATTCAAATGGTAGGTGACTTCTGCATACTACTTAGGTTGGCAGAATCAGACGCCTTGAAAGTAAAAATATTCTGTGATTAGACCTACATAACTTTTGGCTAGTAATCTGGTAAAAAAAGATAACAATTTGGGACTTTCAAATGCAAGAGTGATTGCTTTGAGGCACGGAATTGTTGCCAACCTTGGCATTCTCTTTGCGGTATCCTCGATTTACAAAGTCACAATTTCAAAAATATTTTTTTGTGAAGGCAAAAGAGGCTTTAAAGATTCACAAAGGATGACTGACCTATGCATTAAAGTTTACTTTTTGGTTATGTACTTTAAACTATTGGTCATTAAGCCAACGGCTGATTGTTTTAAATCAAACAATGACTAGATGCGAACAATTCCATTCCAGGTTCACCAAGGGGTAAGAAGGGCTTGCCCCGAGTGCGGAAAAGTACTCTCCGACCTGTGGAAGCACATGAGAACAGTCCATGGGTTCTATAGACGCAAGGCCAAGATTCCCAAAGATTCCCTGGAGATGCCATCCGCGAATGAGGTCCTCACACCCTCCTCTCCGCCTCCACCAGAGCTGATGATGATGAAGCCAAAGAAGCGCGCTGGCTCCGGATCGCCAATGTCCATGTCGCCCACGTTCGAAATGCCCAGCCACATTCAGGCTTTGGTCTCGAAAGCAATGAACGCATCACCCACTCCCCCCAAGCCATCTAAACGACGGTCGTTTCAAGCTGAGCCTATTTACGATGGATTAGAGATTGATGCCACCAATTTAGAGGAGGCCATGCTAACTCCGAGCGTCAAGATTACGAAGATCCGGTCCACGAACTCTGCCAAAGGCAAGATGAACCAGGTTTCGCACAAGTAAAATCGACACGTGTGAAGTTGTACAAATGCCCTAACACCTTCCCCAATTGGTAGCACAAAAGTAGGACCACTTATGCTAGAGAATTATATATCTATGATAACATGTGCAATCGACCTTTAATCAAGGAATTGATCGCCTCCTCTTAAAAAAAGTTGTTGAATCTGTTACACGAATGAAAAAAGGAAAAAAAAACCTTTTTCAACACAGAAACAATTGGTTTTAAGAGTTTTTATTGAAAAAATGTTTAGGTACATTAAATCTGGCAAAAAATTACTACATAGATGACTAAGTATTACTTCAAACTTTGTCCAGGTTGCGTTTTTTTGTTTTTTCCTTTTTTTCTGGCCAATCTATGGAATGGATTTTGTCTCAATTGGTTGTGAGTTGTAACAGTAATGAATGTGTCGATTTTCCAAATTACTTTTTGAGAAGGATATTAGTAACAATTGTGACCACAAGACATAATAATTGATAATAGAAGGAGTAGTGAAATATGATCAAAGTATTTCCTTTTCTTTTGTCAACAATACAACAGAAACTTCTTTTAGAGAGAAAGAGAGATGGATAATCGAGGAGGGTTGTTCAAATCTAAATTTTTCAGCATCACTATTTCTCTCAAAATTCACACACCAAGTGAACTAGACAAATAGAGTTGTTGAGTTAAAGGTGCTCGCTTGCAACAGTCTCAAGCAGATTCGAAGAAGTCAAAGAGGCGAATCACATGAGTGAGAGGATTAATCAATTAGTCTGTTAAAGCTCAAGAAATATGGGTGCTAATGGGTTGAAAGAAGGATCATCAATCAAACAGTTTTTTTTTTTCAACTAAGCTCGGAACGGGGTAAAGTTGAACCAAATTTCTTGACAAGAACGAACGAGAGAGTTCTTGTCAAGAGGCGAAAGATAATGTTGATGACCAAAGGGCGAGAGGTCCAACCAAAAAGAAAGGGCCTCAGAGGGTCGCAACCTCGGCCTCGCACGAAATGAACTGAACAATTCATTGTATTTGACAAAGCAAGACCTGAAGAGCTTAACTGTGAGAGAGCGATCCTCGGTTGGTCGTCCGAGGACGGCAAATCGAGGTCGTTTGAGGATGTGGATCTTGTCCGTATTGTACACATCAATGACATCCATTTTTACTGTATACTTCATAGCAGGAGCAAACGCACGGAGTACGTGTTTGTATGCAATGGTGGTGTGAGGTTGGGTGATTCTCAAAAAGTTGTTTCCCAATCAGTAACGGGTTGAAACGTGTGTCCTCGAAAGCAGGATTGACAATACAGATCAACGACTAGGATGAAGAAGATTTGTTGGATGTGAATGAGGAGGACCAAGATGAATTAGAACTGAAACGTTAGGATTGCATTGTTAGTTTGGGGAATTGCCACGGCAACACAAGATTGAAAGAAAATCTGGTGGTTGAGATCTGACCATAACGGAAATTCTTGGAGGGGAAAGGGTACATAAAGGTTGTTTGCTTGAATTTGCCAAAAGCGAGAACAGAACGCCTTCTTTCTTGGCAACTTTCTTCAGATTGAATCTGCATTTGCTGTCGGGTGTTATTTGTCGTCTTAGTACGGATGGATTTCAAGTTTTGAGGATGTCCTGGCCGCTCAAAGACAGTCTTAGGTGCTGGAGGCCTCAAAGTACTTGTAAGTTGGGTTCTCATATCCGTTCATTTGCATGGCTGCCACATGGCGTTCCTCAGGGCTGGCGGTTTGATCCACTTCAACGAAACCCTAAAAGAACAACAACGAATGAACATTAGTTCAAGATGCTTTGAGCGTTGAATAGGCGGAGGAAAGAGTGAAGCTTCAAAGCCAACATCGACAGCGATTACACAAATAGTCATGCAATATTTCAGAGCTGTAATGGATCCGAGAAGCACGTGCAGAAGCCGGAGATAGATAGGTTTCCAGGGCATCTAATGTTTGTTACCATGGTCCTAAATCGCTAGGTAAAAACTGTCTTTGCTCTAGAATCTAAGAATACAAGATTAAGGGGTCCGTTTTTTGATAGCAAATTGTCTGACAAGCTCAAGAAGCCGAGACGCCAAACAAGCAACGAGCAAGTTACCAAACATGACGTCAATCGAGGTAGTCATTACAGGCAAACTTGAGCCTCCTCGTTGTTATTTAGATAAAGGTGTTTTTGGGCAAGCTCAATCAATTTTCTAGTCGGAGTCCATTCATGTCTTGTCGGTCCAAATAATTTGATTGGAATTCAGTCGATCCACGACTAAACAACGTGTACTGTATATGCACTGACCAATAATGATATGAACAGAAACAACGTTATATAGAATTGAGCCCAAACGTAATGTAACATTGGCAGGTATCTCTGTTTCCTTTTATTGGAAGTTCTCTGAAGATCGACCAATAATATAGGGGAATACTACAAAATCGATGGAGAGACAATGAGAGAGAAGCGAAGCGACGAGAACAAGAGGTGGAGAAATATGATTCGAAGCGATTTGAGTGAGGCGCACCCACCTTCCGATTGAAATTACTGATGCGAGTGGTTTGAACCGACACCAACTGACAAGAAATTAAAGAAGAAGGTGAAGCAAAGGTCACAGGTCAACCAATACAGTAGTAATTCAGAAGAAAACCAGGGTAAAATGGAAAGAGAGAGTAACAAAGACGAATGATTTACGGGCGAGCTGTACAATTTGTCGAAGAAACAGCGGTGGCGAGAAATGCCCTTGAAAGCTTCAGGAAGGCCACGGACAATTTGATCAGCCATGGAATGAGTAACATTGAACAGTTCATTCGAAAGCACACAGCAAATTACTGAAAGATCCTACACACAAAACAGCCCACCCCCGTCCTTCTTCGTTGCTGTCCCAGCCCTCCCCCCTAAAAAGTTGCCTCCTGACTTTAGGGCAAGATACCCGGGCAAAATACAGAGTGGGGTGCGGAAACAAAGGCTCAATTCAAGGTCACTCTAGACCGCTTGGGGTCTTATCAAAACTTCAAGGCCAACGTTTTCGGTCCCTCTCCAGATTGTAAAACAGCACCAGCTGACTTGACTGCATTGCAGATTGAATGGAATGGGAAACAATTTTGTAAAACACTCAATGGAACATTAGGAGCCATCGTTGGCTATCCAAGGGGGAGAAAAGTGTGTGAAAACAATATGTGGGTGGAGAGGCGGGTAAAATATGGTTGCAAAAGTGTTGGATAGCTTACCTGATGATGGGGGTGCTTAGCATTCCTCTTCCTCATAACCACCATTCCAGCCACCATGGCGGCCATCAAGGCCACTCCGGCGAAGGCCAGAGTCATGTACACCGAATTATCCTCCTTCATGTCCACACGTCGGATGGAAAATCCCTGAAGCACGTGTAAGAAAAGAGAGATCGAAAGTTAAGACCTATCAGATATGAAACCTCTTGGTCTTTTGAGTTTTGTGACAGATCTGAAGGGCGCAAAATGCTTAGCCAGGTATGGAAAAGAGGTTTACAGATCTAGAACAAGAAGGCTAGGCTTGTTTTTTTGCGCCAATCCAGCACAGAGGTTTAGGAGTATAACACCAGATTATTGTTATTACCCTAGGGCCATCTAGGCTCATCTAACTTGAGATCCGAGGCAGCCTTGCCCGCCTGGCCTTGGCGATCGCTCGAGAAAGTTTCAAATCCCGGCCAGTTTATGGGGAAACACTTACCCGGGACATTGAAGAATTGGTGGTAGAGTTGAAACATACATTTTACTATTCTGAGTGCACTATTTTTGGATGGGTCACGTCGAATTTATCGTTCTTTGTGTGCAATTTGGAACACTTTGGAAAGTGGTTTGAGTACGTGTGTCTTGCATTTATTTTCTTCGTGTCGTTTTGAGCTAGGTAAGATTGTCTTTTTGTTGAATTGCATGCTAAGCCTTTCACTGGGGCGCATATTTTTGCAAGAATAATAAATGCATTCCAAGAGAGCATGTTGCAAGTTTCTTTTGTCTCAACTAAGCCATTAACAATCCTCTTACCCCAAAACCTTGATGAAAGTGAATATTCGATAAATATGGATCCTATATGCAATGTGAAGGAAAATTTTACAAGTCCATTTCTCCCACATGATGATCTGATAACCAATCCCACGGCTTTCAGCCAGCTCGAGACGTTTTCTAAACTTACGGACGAGGAATGAGAGATTTCGTGAGTCTGGGCATGAGAAATAACCGGTTCCAGCTGTTCATGGTGGTGAGTAGCCGTGGCGTGAACCTCGATCTTCAGGGATTTCTTTCCCGATTCAACAACGCCCAAGTCCATGGCTGGAGGCAGGGCCGTGGTATCCACAGTCTCGGAGTGAGTGGAACTGGTCTCGGAGACTTTCTCCTCCTTCTTACGCTCTTCAATGCGCTGCTTCTTCTCCTCCATTCGCTCCATTTCACGCTCTAGGAAAATGAATGAAAACCGCGAATTGAGGTCAGGGATTCGTGTTGGCGTTCCCTTGACTGGTTTTCTCATATGGGCGAAGACAAACACCGTGACTACTGAACCCTCAAGTGGGGAATACCTTTCAGATTTTTGAGGTTTGTGAGGGTTCATGAAATACTTGTTCTTTCAATAGGCAACAAGAACGCGTTATGGAAAGAAAAGACAATACCTTTGATCTTGCGCTGAATGTCGCTTGTATAGTTGTCGATCATCAAGGCCTCATGATCCTTGTCCATGCGGATCAATGCGGCTGGGGTGTTATCTCGGGATCGGAGAGCAATCAAGTAGTCCTCCATCAAAGGTAGGATCTTCACATTCATATCCTGGTAACGAGAAAGCATCTCCAACGATTCGTTGACCAAGCGGTCGATATCGGACAGATGATCGATAGTGATTTCACGCTCACGCTCGGCCTAGTTAAACGAAAAATAGAGTATGTAGATTTGAACTAAAAATTGTCGTGTAAGAAAGCCTTTGAAGAAAGTACCTGCTCAAAAGTTGTTTCCAGAAGATGTTTGTAGTGTTGAATGGTGTGGTGACGGTCCTTATGCAGAGCCCGGAGAAGCTTTTGCAGACATTTCTGGACGCGGTGAGTGTTGGGAGGGCTTTGGTTGAGTGCGTTCGTGAAGCAAACCATGGAGAGTTTCTTTTTTTGGTTGATTTGAGAGATCACGCGTTGTTGATGCATGGCTTGAAGCTGCCTTTTCTCGGCCTGAGATTCCTCCTCTAGGGCTTGGACTGTCTTTTGGAAACGTTCAGTCATCTGTTTCTTGAAATCCTCGGCGGCCTTGGAATCCTTGGCACGCATGTCCTGGTACTTCTCTTCTAGGTCGGACCAGTCTTTCATGACCTGGAGATTAAAAGTTCCATTAGTCTTCTGTCACATCACCTCTCAGAATAGTGAAGAGAAGAGGCGACAAAAAAAAAGATTGTCGGAGATGGGATCCGTCTCTCCATCCATCAGCCTTGAATAACTTGGTGGTAGCCTTCCCTACCTCCCAACCATATCTTGGGGAAACTTTTCCTTCCGTTAGACTCCACGTACCAGAATATGAAGGCTCAAACGCAATGAACCTAAAAGCCTGAACATCCTTATCAATACTTCAGTTCTTCACGCCCAAACTGACAAGACTTCCATACGTACTATAAGAAATGTTATGAAACCGGATACCAATTCATTACACGATATGGATCCAAGAATGCCTACCATTTGCTTCAAGTCTTATTTTGACGAGACTGACTGTTTCCTATCATATCCCCATTTCTTTCGTAAAGGCATATCCGTGCGAATAGGCCTGTTTCTCAAGTTGTGTCAATGTTTTTCTGCTCTAGGCGACATGGATCTCTCGTTCTATATAGGTCCTCTCTGAGCCTCAAATGGAACAACCTTGGATTGGATGAGGTCACAGATAAGAGAACGAAGAAAGTGCCCTCTCCTTACGTGCTCCCTGCTTTCTGAAGAGTTGGTTGGCTTGGTGTTGTTTTTTCGCCCGCCTATTTATTTACTCACCCACCCCTACAGACCAAAGAAACAAACAGCTAACCAACCAAGCCCGTTTTCATGTCGTAAACAATTTTCTCGTTCCCCAGCAATACTAAGCCATTGGTGTTTCGAATGGGAACTGATCGTTGTTTTTCAGAGGGGCAGCCAAGAGAAGAGTCATGGTTGATGGGCGCAGTTTTGATGCATATGAGTACGACTCAAGCCTGCGTTCCAACACTCTTCAAGTTTAAATCGCAAAATCTGCTTGGTAACGCTTCCAATTGGGTTGAGGCAATTCATTTTCCCGAAAAAACATGTCATGCTACGCAATTCCCCACGAGATGCTTGTGGTTCATGAGAGTTAACTTCCGGTACTTTGAAAACAACGGCTCACCTGGGACACCTTGGCTCGGTGACGATCCTCAAATCGGTGTTCAGCTGCTTTGTAGGAATCATGTTCCTCCTTGGGGTCGTAATGGGTGAAGTAGGGGTCAGCTGTGGGTCTAGCCGTGGTTGTAGTCGTGGTGGTTGTCGTAGTAGTCGTGGTCGTGGTTGAAGTAGTACTGCTGGTTGGGGACGAGGTGGAAACGGACGAGGATCCTTCCTCCTGTGGGAAATGTACGGCAACTTGAATATCACCCGCTTTCTTCGAGGTCTGTGTTAGTAGTTGATGATTGGTTGGTTAGCAAGATGGGATCGTTAGCAAGAGAAGAGAGAGAAAGAGAGAAAGTTGGGATTCATTAGCCTTTGATATCCCCCAGTAAAAATTCGAAAGCATTTCCAATTCTAGGATCTTGTCTCATGCATTAATAATGATTCTCATTTAAATGGAAAAATGTCTAGCTGATCCCACTTGATTGCATTACTCTTCAGCAAAGTCACTTGGCCTGATTGTGAGACGAGGACTAAAATATCGTTTAGGTTGTCATGACATTGCTCTTGAGAACGTTTTTGGTCACACGCCAAAACTTCCAAATAAAGAGATGGTTGACATTTCGTCGTTGTCTTGTTATTTCAATAGAACATGTCTACAAACTTGAAAAGCAATCTCAATGTTTCCCAGAACGTGTGTCAGGATCCTAACCTAATGAAACGTAGTACTATCTTTTCTCTTGTGAGTCTCAATCCGAAAAAAAGAATTCGTATCGTGTGGAAGGTTGTCTCTTCTATTACCTTCAAGCTACTTTCTTGACTCGATCATACGCTCCTCGTTTTTCCTAACATTATCCTCACAGAAGGTATACAATTTGAGGCTTAGTACCATCAGTGAAAGAGATACAGGAGCAACCAGACAACCACCCGAAAGTCAGTTTCATGTTGCCTTTCCAAAGAGAGAAGCTCCGACAAGACTCTCTATAACTATTAAGAGGAAACGAGAGGTCCTTTGATATCGGGAGAGGTTCTCGTTCCAAATGGCATCACTGATGATGTTCAACGCACCACCAACCTAGAGACTAAAGTACACCAACCCAGAGAGGAATAATAACACCAAGAAGAAAAATCAAGCAAGCGTAAAGTGGCCACTGAGTCATCCTGTTGCCAAGACATGTAGGAATAACGAGCTAGTGCCCGATCATTTAACTGGTTGTTTTAGATCTATACATACCGTATGATTAAAAAAACTGAGATCAAACATCTACTATTTTTTGGGATTCAAAGCATTGAAGGATTTGAATTTACTTTTGTTTTTACTTTCTTTCTTTTATTTGTCCCGAATAGCCTAAAGACGCTTATCTGCTTGGTCACAATTGTTTTCCGTTCCAATGTCCAAAATGGCATAAAGCGGCAGTTCTAAATGTTTTCTGTTTGGATATATATTCAAGTCTTTTGGGATATGTCGGGCCCTATCTGTGGAGAAAGAAAGCGACAACGAAAGAAGAGAATGCCATTTTCAGCTTGGAAATACTAGCAGTCCCAAGTGATATTGTTCCCTAAATGAGATGATTCTTGAATGCCGTGGAGAGTACGAATAGAAACGGGCCAGAAAACAAAGGCCGGCCTCAAGGACAGAAAACGCCGCCCTTTGTTAGGATCTCACATTACCTCAATGTCGTCGTCGTAGTACTCATCGTCGTACTCATCATCATCGAAGGTATCGTCATCGTCCTCATCATCCCACCAATCGTCATCCTCCTCCTCGTACTCTTCTTCATCCCAATCGTCATCCTCATAGTACTCCTCATTGGTATCCGATTTCTTCTCAATTTCTTGAAGCTTGAGCTCATTAGGCCAAGCCGAGGAGATGGGTTTTTCTAAAATATGGACAAACATTGAAATCCAATTGATTCGGATAATAGTCAAGACGACCTATTTCACGTGTGAAAAAAACGGCCATATGGTTGATATAAAAAAAGAAAAGAATGGTCATGAACGTTTCCAATTACGATCTTGGTTTGTTGAAAAATATTTTCAAACAGGGTCACAGTTAGAGTTGGAATACTAAGTTTTTGGGGGGAACTCTAGAAGTGCTTCCAATTCGAACCACGTGTGGCGCTTTTTATGTGCTGTTGGAGGGTGCTGCATATTTGAGTCCGAAGTTTGTTCAAAGATAACAAGCTCTTTCAAAAAGGGAAAAAGCAAACATTGAGTTATAGCATCAGTGCGAATAATTCATAGGCCTGTTTCCGAAAGCATTTCAATGTCCAAAGAGTAAAAGCGGAAGCAGTCAGTAACCGGTAGCATGTTCAAAGGAAACCACTCCAACCCTAACAGCAACTTTCCGCTTCCAACCAAACTACGCAAATTGATGCATATTGGAACAATTTCAATGGAAAGGAAAGCCCATGGAAAAAGAACGGACCCCCCTTGAGACTAGGAGAAAAAATGGAGGGTCATAAATCGCTTGGTGTCATATTGAATCACATTATTGATAAAGTGCTTCAAAGAGTCTCCTCCCTAGCCAAATGCAGCGACAGCTGTCACAACGTGTGAGCGGGAATTTCGATATTCAGCACTTATTCTTCTGGCTCGATAGTATTTCCGGGAGTACCGGTTTGATTGAGGATCTTTAGGCCTGGAAAGTTGGCATGGAAAGCGATGACGTTGAAGAGTAGACAAGCTTGGTGATGAAGGCCTTTCCTTTCTACTACAGATAAGTGAGTGGAAAGCTCATGGTTGAATAACTTCCAAAGCTCAATGTGCTTATTAGGTTACAATAGCACGGGGAAGGAGGCTCTTAAAACCTATACAAAGGCAAGGAATCAGGATCCAGACAAAAAGGAGCATTCCAGATTTGGAAGTACCACCTAGACCTTCGCAAGCAAATTGGATGGAACCAAGTTAATCATTGTCTTTGCCCTTCACATGTACTTTTGATGCAACGAAAGGTTTATTTGATAACAATATAAACGCTAACGTTCCACTTTACGTACGTAGCTTTTTGATAAATACTGGAAAGCTTTCATGTTAACTTTCCAGGATATCCAATGCCCACTCAACTATCCCGTAATTGCTTGTGTCAGGCGTCCATAGTCAGGCTTGTTTTGGGACCAATTACGTTTTCAGTTAGACAACCTTGACGGAAAGAAACCTTTCAGATAGACCTACATTTCATATGGTGCTTGAATCTCAACACTTGTTTAAAGCTATTTCAAATCAGATTTAAGAAGCTTTGTTTTCATTGGCATTGCCTGCGACCAAACATTTGCAGAAGCAATATTGACTTAACTTTAAAATATGCTATTGACAGACTTGCTTCATGCATAGATACAGTATCTCCAGTATTCACCTTTCTTGGCGGGAACAGCCTTTGGACGATCTCCGTGTTTAGGACAGCAGACAAACTCGACCCCTGAGAAGACGTCGATTCCGCAGGGCAAGAGCATGGCAAAGCTGTTCACTTTCATACCGCGCTCTTGGCAAGCATTGGCCGCGGTCTGATTCCATTTGTCAAAATCCCAGCACCGTGTTTGGTTATGGATATGATCGAAAAGACAGTGTTCCGGGACCAGGAGAGCATCACTTTGGAAGGCTCCAGCTGCGGATATTGTTATTTTGGAACAGAGGCAGACAGAAGATCCAGATGGTAAAGCAAGCGTGTTAAGGAGGAAAAGGAAGGAGATTAGCTCGTTAGATGGAAGAAGGCCCAAACACCGGGATAACTAATTGTGCTAAAAGGCTGAGTAATTTCTCTTCATTTCGAAAAGCCAAGGTTGATCTAATCCGATTTAGAGGAGCCCATATCTATGCTCTCTCGTGAGGCAATCTTTTTACATTTTTGTACTCCTAAAATTGCTTTATCTTCCACCTTCCAAAAAACACTTCAGCAGATGAGTCTTTTTGATGAAAAGACACATTGGTGGTTTCCAAGTGTCCACGTGAATTCCAGAATGTTTCATCTAAGTGTAAGTCGACCTTTACCGTACATGCCGCAATTAAATTGCTCATGAAGTTGAAATACTCACAACTTACATATACAGAGCGTAGTAGAAAAAGAAAACCAACTATGCTAGTCGAACACTCCAAATCTTTCGCTTACCCAAACATCTGTAAGGCTTAACCCATCGAGATGGACTCTTGCACTTCTTCCGTCCGAGCTTACACCAATTTCCAATCTTGACGTAATGGCTGCCTTCCACGATGTTATTGATGTCCATGTCGGGATAGACCTGGAAAGAGAAGACGTAGAGGATGATCCACATCAAATAGGGAGCCTTAATTGGACGTGGTGGGATCGTTAACAACAGACTGGGAACATGAAATTTCCAGGGATTAGCATGTTAAACATTGTAGAGCACGGTGTTCTGCTTGAACGCAGTAAAATCATTCATGTCTGCATTAAACTCAAGAAATTCTAGGGTGTCTCTCTCTCGGGCTTGGAAAGAGACTTCATGAGAACTCAGAAGCATCTAAGTCGTAGTGGAAATTGCAGTGGAAAACTCTCATTTCCATTCCAGTCCCCTCCAAAGCGACGAACACAGCCTGATTTCGTTAACTACCACACTTGTTTCGCCATCCATTGATGACAACTGTGGCCTCGATTATTCGACATACATGCTCATCAACATTTCTCCGTGAAACCCAAGGGAGGGGGGAAAAAGGGGCCACATTTTCAAACTTCTGGTTCCTGGTTGACTTAATGTAAAGGGGACAGTCTGTTCAATTCCAAGCACGATTGAGCCAAGACTCCCTTCTAAAAAAAACGCACTTCTTATATTTTTATGTCCATCCAAGCACCCAACCCACCCATCCATAGTTGGTCCTTCTTTCTTATCCTCTACGTACAGTAGTTGACGTCTCTTCTCTTTGCTCCCTTTCCCCTCCTTCTTTTCAAGAAGGATCATGCCACAGGCTCTTAGAGGAACCCTCTGATTAAGACTCAGATCCGTGTTCCACGCGCTTGGGACGTGGCTCAACTTTTTTGTGCCCTGGCTTACGAACTTTCCCAAGAACTTGACCACAAACGGTCCCACATGGGCCTGAAGAAGCTACAACAGCGAAGGAAGCGAGGAAAAGTATGCAAACAGCTTTTTGTTCTAAATCTGGCCAAAATGGGATCCTAGTACACCCGACTTGATCCACGCCAAGTTCTTGAACCTCGGGGTCTCAATTGTGCTCTATCGTAGAGAGCTATGATAGAATGAATGCAGTTGGAACGGCTCACTCCCGGATTGTATCTGAACATTGGAACCTAATGTTATCAACGATGTTAAACAAGATTATGAGTCGGATATTCGTCTAGCAAGGCTCGTAAAAAAATAAGTCTTTTACTGAGGCAAGATTACGGCACAGCGGCATTATGCTGAAGAAGGATTTCAATTTGCCGGAGGAAGTATTAATGTTCATATCCTCGTTTATAATGGACCAACGGGGTCGGCTTCTGCTCGTACTTCTAAATTGTGCCAAACATCATAGCAGTTGAAAGCAACTGGCACAATTTAAGCCCTTGTTTCACACGAAATGCAATTCTTTTCTCACATTTAGAATATGGGCTCCCGAAGGAAGAGACGTTCCGTTGTTGGCTCAACCCTGAGGGTATCCAGAAAAGTTGGATGCCTGAGCAAGTAGAGCACTGAATATTCATTACGGACAATGCCGTTTTCATTTTAAAGGGCGCTTCATCTTACCTACTCCACATTGCTGATGGTGGCATTTAAAATGGCTTCTTGAAGGTCTACAGAGGTTAAGTTTCGTAGTCTCAGAGTAGTATATAAAGTAAATGATACTTCTCACACAACATGCCTTTTGAATGGATGGAAGGGTGATGTATAGTTCAGCATTAAATTCTTAAGCTCCTCCGTAGTTCACATCAAGGTATGGATCGAACTCTAAGACAATCGTATATTGAAACCGGACCCTTGCAAAATTTCAGAATTAACAAAATGTTTGCAAGTTTTTTTGAAAATAGTAAATAATTTCTTTCAGAACTCTCAGGGGAATCAAAGAACATTTCAATTTACAGTTTTTTATCTACAAAGTTGTAATTACAAACAATGAATAAAACTTCTGTCTCAAAAGAAATCTCAAAAATTTGGTAGTAATTTCGCACAGAAAAGAGCCTCAAAATTTCAGAAAAGAAGAATGATATTCAAAAGTACAGCAATTAAAACATATTCTAGAAAATTTTGTTGCTACTCCAGCTATCAGGTAAGAAGAAGATGAAAACACCGGGTGCATTCAGGGGCCCTCTTGGAAATATATAAAAGATTGTGACAAAATGTACTTGACTTGCTGGAATAGTTTGCATTTTTTTGCAAAACTGTTGACATTATTTGATTATTACTCAATCTTGACACTTCACAACATCTATGGGACGAATTGATTGTTGCATTTTTATTGCGCTTTTTTTGTAAATTACATTTGCATTTTTCGGGCAGCCCTGTTAATTATAGAACTTACGAACCATGTTCTTTTTGGCTTGGCTTGATGTTTGGATGATGGTTTGATCCCCCGGCCTGAAATCAGTTGTCTAATTCCAAGAGGAAGCTCAAATCCCTCGAAACTATATGAAGGAATAACCATGCCGAACATCAATCTTTGAACTTTGTCAAAGCGACACTGATTTATCTACCTTTGGGGAGAAACTCGAAACAAATTGGGCTGAGTCAGAAATTGAGATCGGATAGCGAATTTGGATGTTACGTATACGGTGCTTTTTTGGATTGTTCCACGGAGAAGCTGTTGGCATAGAGCAATTAAAAACTTGTTCCATCCCAAGTCAGTGGTGCAGTTCCACAACTTTTCCCATGTCCCACATCTGTAAAGCTTTTTCAGCACATGAAAAATCATCTCTTTGCTATGGTAAACGTAAGGCAGCGAACACTTAGTGGATTTCCCACCACACAATTTTGAACCTTAAAGAGTGGGAGTGAAGCACAAGCTCATTGAGTTGGTCCAAATCTATGGACCAAAAAGCGCCCGCCTAACGGAACCATTGACCAAATAAAGTCCTTTGGTAAAATGGCATAGGGACTACCAACGAGCCTCCATTTTATCCTTGGAACACATTCAACTGGAACGCTCGAAGTCATTGTGGGTGATGCATTGACCCCTTTTCTCTTCGGGATCGAGGAACTTCAAAGTGGAACGAGGCTATCCGATATTGAGCAATTTTATAGTCTATTGTTTAGCCGGGCATTTCCATTTGCAATTACATTCCTTGTTGCCATTAGAGGTGCCTTTTCATCGTTATGACAGAAAGATTGGGGAGGGCGTAAGTGGGAGAGTTGGTACATTTGAGAAACAAAATATGACGTTTGGGACATGAAGCAATACTGGGTAGCCTAGAACGGAATATCATAGAATACACCAAATGAGGAACAAAAAGCTGTACATGAATCTTGTGCTCACATAAAAGAATATCTTAATTTTCGTGGGTTCTATAATTCTTTTAATTTTTAGGCCAGGCTTATTATCTATTTTTATTGGGTGAGATGGGTTAGGAGTGTCTTCTTTTTTACTGGTAATCTATTTTTTTAGGGATAAATCTCTAACGAAAAATATTTCATTTATTAGACACAACGACCCTTTCAATTCATATAATGCTTAATTTGTCTCCTAGTCAAAATACAATCTGGATTTGGTCAATTAGCAAATCAGGGATGTCGTAACACATAAGTGTTCAAATGTTGCAGAGTTAAGCAATAACATTTGTTCAGTTTTTGTGAGGACATAAATGTTATAACACAGGTTTTGCTCTTAAACCCACTTTTTGGTTTGAATTGGCATTTTCCGTCCTCGAGACTTGCCTACCCTGCATATTTGAATAGCAAAAGGTTTTCATTAAGCAACCATTGGAACTTCAATCACAATAAACTTGTTCTTTGCTCCAAAAGCCATTTATGACAACTCTGTGACTATTTACTTCAATTGGGACACCCTCGAATTTTATCGTACAAATTGCATATATTCAGATCTCATTTTAACAATATGGTTCGTTTTCCGAAAAAGTATTAAGCGTTCGAAATTATTGTTAGTTTGAGACTCTAGCATTCGCTAAAATATTATACTCCGGAATATATTATTAAATCGAGCTCCGACTGAACAGCATTCAACGATGAAGGGTATAACTCTGAAGATCTTCTTGGCTCATATATTTGGCATTCCCCAGTCCATTTTCTACATTTCTACACGCTCCCCAGTACGAGATGAACGATGACAACTATCTTTGACAGATTAGGTAGCCATGGTCGGAATGCCAGAAGAAGCCAAATGACAATTGAACCTACTACACCGTGACTCAGTCAACTGGGAAAGGTCTTGGTCCGAGTCAAATGAGTTCCTCATTGGAAATTGGTCCAATATTTACTCTCATCAAGATCCATGACCAAACAAGAGAATGGACAAACGACGATGTGAGAGCAAAACAATCTTGTTTGCTTTGCAACTCGCACCATCACCATCGTCCTGGCTCGTCTTGCTTTCACTGGACGAGGGAATGTAAGGGATGGATGGATGGCCTTTGAGTTCACAAAGATTCTAAAGCATTAAATATTATAAATGCGATCACTAATCGTTGGGGCTTACCAAAACATGCAATTAAAATTGAGAGGAAAATGTTCTTCAAATTGCTAGAAGAGAAGACGTTCAAAATTGCAAACGAGTTTGACAATATTTTGGCTATTGGTTGGAAACAAAGAACGCAAGCGCTTTTAATGATTTGGTTTTGAGAACTAAAAGTATTGAGCATTTAAGTAAAAAATGCATAATCAAACCATCTACAATCAAATAGAAATATAACCATCATATTGAGAAGCATAAGATATTAATCAGACGAAGCCAAAAATAGTAGCCCAGATGTTTTTGAGAAAATTAACAGATTGATTTTTGGGCTTGGCCAAACCCAATAAAAATCTCAAAATGCAAAGAAATCACAGA
This sequence comes from Tigriopus californicus, assembly GCF_007210705.1. Classification (NCBI taxonomy): domain Eukaryota; kingdom Metazoa; phylum Arthropoda; class Copepoda; order Harpacticoida; family Harpacticidae; genus Tigriopus; species Tigriopus californicus. The sequence continues at coordinate 12,064,948 of NC_081446.1, forward strand.
AATTGAAGAAAAATGGACTTGCATATGTTGAGTCGCCCTATTAATCATCGTTTAGCAGCTAACCGATCTCAATTAGATCACAAATGTACGCATATAATGATGTCAAAAATATGATACTATGTCAAACGCAAACTTACCTTCTTGCAATATTCCAAGATTTCCACCTTGTCTGTGCGGCAAGTGGACTTGTGGTCAAAATCAGTCGCCCATTTGCCACTTGTCGTCATGTATTGGTTATGGAATAAGCGATTGAGTTTGTCACCTTGCTTCTCAGGGCAGATCATGGCAACCATTGGATCGTGGTGCTCAGACGTTGTCGACTGGAAAATAAAAACAAAGACAAGTTTATTAATTTGGATTCATCTTCAAAGTACCAGAACATCAATCTGTGAGACTTTTTAGGCTTCTTTACGTTATAATCTGATTTTGTCTAATCTCTGGGGAGTAAATGTCATCATTATCTCCGCAGAGACCAGTCGCTCTTGTTCCCATTCTCATCAGCTCTTGACAAGAACTAATGAGCTTGCTGGAAACCAAGGATATCCCAAGGCCAAACACTTCTTTGTTGGGTCTTAGCTTGGCTCTCTCTCTCTCTAACCTTAGCTGGCCAGTGTTTACAACAATTGCAATGAATCCCCAAAATAGTGCTCATTCATTCAGCTTGTTATGTTGTGACCGTTTGGCGCTTATACTATTCATTAGCAATTCCTGCCAGATCAAATTATGGCGAAAGGATTTCCACCAGAGCCAGAAAAGCACCACTGCCATCTGTGTAGATTTGCCATTGGTTGTCGTCAACCGAAAAGCCGAATTACAAATGACCTCAGGAAATCGTTGTTGCATGTTCCATTTCTCGTTGATAGAGCGACGGTTCTGTGGAACTGCGCAGCCTTCGCGCTCCCTTTGAACCTAGCGAAGGTAATAAAGAAAGGCTTTGTTTGACATTTGCTCTTGGTCTCGGTACAAGGACCGAAACCTTGCTGACTTCTAAGTTCCATCGTCCCTCTAATCAAGACAAATGCGTCTGGCCAAGCTGGTACATCCTGAAAGCCAACTTTATGTAGTGAATGTCTTGGATTATGGCAACCCTGGCGATTTCGCTCAGGAAAATGAAAATACAACCCAAGTCAGTCGGAAAATTTGGCATCGGTAGGTCGGCCTGAAGGCTGTGTGTTTGTTTGATCTTTCTTTGGAATCCTATTGTCTATTTCAAAGGCCAAGAAGGCCAAGGCCTCAGAAAGGAAGGGAGACAACCTAAGGGAGTTTGAATAGGAACAGAGAAGCGGCAGGCAGCCTTCTCCGTTGCATTACCTTGATTAATTTGAAATTTCCGGAGCCAACGATGATTTTCATTTGGACTTGATTGAATTAGAAACCAACATTTAGATAGGCCTTCACTGACACAAAAGCCATCGCAATTCTATCCTTGAGGATAGTGCACTACAACAAGATCAAGGCCAAAACCATATCTTGTCCATGAATCACATCTATGAATATTTCATAAGTATAGTTTGACTTCGGCGATGCACAGCACATTCTGGAGCCGTCTGAAGAAAATACTGAGGACACATGACAAGAGCCATTTTTGCAAATTCAACCAAGCATGAAATCAGTATAGAAACGAAAGCCCGAGAATGGACTGGAACTCCCTCTCAAAAAGTAATAAGAAGCTTCGTGGGATTGCTTTCTCAGTGGTTTAAACTAATATCTTGGGATCAAAGTTTTCTGATGTAATAGAGAAAATACAAGATGATCTTGAAAACATTTAATCAGTAGTATTTGCCCTCTTTAGCAATTCCTAGAGGACTTAACGACCATGATGAAAGCAAACGCAATGAACTGTGTCGACCAGGAAACGCAGACGTCTTGAAAGTTTTAAGGCATTGTGTACATTGTTGACTCACATGAGGTCATTTAAGTGGGAAAAACAGTCACTTCAAAGCTTAAAGTGCATCCATACTAAAATATGCATCCGAGTATTTACACTAAACATTTCTGAAGTCTGGATTTTTCCCCTCAAGTGTATTGACCACACAAACTCCGGCGACACTTTTGTTTACCTTCACAAGGGGAAATCAACCCACGAAATGTTCAAATAGAATAATACAAGTTGGAAACGTTTCATGTCAGAACGCGGTTAGGTGAACTCATAAAAGGTCTGGCTTTTGATTTTAATATCTTTGTAATAAGCTGATACACCTTAAAGGAGAGAAATGACCTGTATTACAATCATCTGCGTCTTCCAGACCAGCTGATTGCGGGATATTCTTTTATGGCAAGAGGGAAGTGGTGCTTCCAAACTCTGCGCCCTGTCTCAGTCTCTATTCATATCAGGAGGGGCTGCAGGGCTCGTCAAACTATAAAACCCTGGCAATCCATTTGGAATTTGCATGCCAAAGCAAGCCAACTTGAGAGAGGTTTGGCTTGAGATTTACACACCAAGTTTAGAATGAATGAAGGAATTCCATAAATGGTTATCACGGTCCAAAGACGCCTTGTCGAAACACAGGGTGACGAGGGAGCTCGACTTGAAAAAGACTTTCCTTTCATTCAGTATGCCTTTGCTTACAAAGCAAAACAATTGTCTTAGATAGAGCTCTTAAAAGGCTAGGCTTTCATATCGGAGATTTCCAGAACACAACTCACAACTGAAGATAAAGAGAGTAATCTTTACATTGTCTGTTTCCATATGGTCACCTTTTACTCAAGGTAAGCAAACAACAATGAAGTCTTGCTCGTTATTTTCCGTTCTCGCACGATGTGAGTCACGTAAAACTTCCAAAAAAGATGGGCAAGACGAAAGAATCTCATAAAGGCGCTGGATGCCAAGCTCATGACGAGCGAGTGCACATTATTGTGTTTCTACAAAGATCAAGCTCTACTTGCTCCTAGATAAAGTACTCCTGATTACTTTTCACCTTCTAACTAACGTACCAAGGAAATAATGTCATGTGATTGAACTTTAACTCAATTCTAGGAAGAACTCTAAGGCTTCGAATAGTCTCTGTGAGGCAACTTTGTAAGGAAAGAAACCACACTTGTCAGGTTTCTTGAGAATGATCAACCATTCAAGTTTATGAAATTTCAATGCAGTACAGGCGCAAAAACATGGATGAGAATGGTTTTATGGTTGAATGGAATGAATTCTCAAGAGTCAACACCGAGTAACCCTCATCAAAAAAGTGTCATTCACGTTTTTGGGCTTATCATCCCCGAACATCTCGACCCAAAATCTAGCGTGCATACGACAAAAGGTGAGAAATGGGTTCGTCGTCCCCATGTCAAATGTTCAAGCGCTCAACTCAGACAGTCTGTGTATCCAAATTGTTGTTCATCTTGAGCAAGGAATTGGTTTTCACATTGAGAGATAGAATCCAAGGCATGTACGTATGAGAGTGAGTCGACATTTTTGAAAAGCAATCTTGATCCTTGGTTCATGCCCAAATCTCAGTCAAGTAAGACCCTGGGATGGCAGCTAAAGAGGGTTATGGGTGAAGGGAATAACAGCGAGAATCTTGTGCCAAATCAACACAAAGCTCAGCTTCCTCCTTTGGTAGCAAAAACTTGGACTCAAGACATCATTAATCATGGGAGGCAATGACATTGATCCGAAACAACAATTCGCAGTCACGTGTGTTCTCGTGGACAAAAGTGGCTTTGAAGTGTCGTTTTAACGTGAACATTCGTTCATCCGCCCTCAAATTTGGGGAAGGGGAACCCATTTTCTTCGAGCAATTTTGGCGAACGGTCACGTTGTGCACAAAGCGGATATAAATCACGAGGGACTTTGCGGATTTATCCACCCTGTGGGTGGATCTTGCTCGATTATGGAGTGACTTTCTTGCGAGGAACTTTTCAGGAAAAGAAAAAGTCCACCTTTCTCATCAGTTTTGATTTTATTTCATGCCTTGAGACAGTTTCGTCCTTGTACACACTGGGATGCCCAATGAACTAAGGGCCCATTGGACCCCAAGTGGGACAAGGCAAGATCTTGCCAAGGATGGGAGAGATTAAGTGCCCACTTTATCTCGTTTGAGCTGCACTGTGAACCAGGGACAAACGAGTCTAAATGGCACAAAATTGGAGGAGGAAACTTGCACAGAAGAGGATTCAACTATTTGCATGCGAAAGCCCAATGGCATGGCAATAAACTTGAAGTTACGAATGTACGGCTTCTTTTGTCTCTTTTTGTTAAGATGGAGTGCAAATGGATCATACACAAAAGAATCGAAAATAAATCATTCAGTGGCGCCTCTGGTGGTGAACTGGAGAAACTCCTCAGTTTCAGACCTCCACCTACGCCAAAGATCGGAGTCAGTGTTCAAGGTGGAATGGTTTTAACAGTTCCGTTGGTGGGGAATGCGTTTCTTGTAAAAACACTAAGGAATTTCCAATTCCGAGGGGAAATGAGGCGTAGCCAAGTGCCAACCTTGGATAATCAAAAGGCCGGACGAAAAAAAGTTTGGCACGTTGAAAGAGAGAGGAATCGCTAGCTAAGAACAAATCAAGAAGGTTTCATCCCATTTTGCTAGGGGTAAAAAACTCAGGTTTGGACCTTTACACAAACGCTTACTTCCATGAGTTCACCTCAATGTCGGTGCCAAAGATTGGGGTGCAAAGACTCGAAATTAATGATCCAAAGGACCAAGAATTGCTCAGGAAAATACGTTGGCAATCAATTCAATCACAACAAATAAAGTATCTTCATCTTCTCCCACAAAAATAGAGGCTTGTTTTCCAAATACTTGCGGTCAAGTTCAGCTAATGTACTCAACAGCATTGCACTCCATACATCCTCGTCAAAGGCGATGTCTCACTCATTTATGTCCCCACCTCAACTAATAGCATCTGTCATTTGCTGGTCCACTAATTTCTTTGGCCTTGTGCTTGTGCCAACCAGGTTCTTCTAAGATGTGGGACTGGCAATGGCAGACCTTCAATTTTCTCTGAATGCCTTGACAGACCCTAAAACATTGGAAATGGGTTACCCCTCATCATCCAATGCAAGACAGTCGAGGGGACGGCATACAACTTAGTGAACATGGAGTATTTTCCTGGGAGCTTTGGAGCCTTCAGTAACAATTTCGGAAGAAAGGACCAATACTTGGCTGAGTTGGCCAAGATCTAGATGTGGGTTAGTCCCACAGCTTGGGGAAGGAAATGAAAGATGGGGCCTTTCTTCTTCCTATCATCGCAAATGTAGGGGATATTTTGAATGGTTGAGCTGGTATTCTGGGAACCTTTCGGGATCTTGAGAAGTGTTATTGGAAATCAATTTCCGATACCTTCGCCTAACCATCATGCCTTTGCATATTAATGGAGTTTAGAGGGCAGCACTGGTAAGTACTATGTGAGATTTAAGTATACTACACATAATCTTAGAATTAATGGGAGGAGCCTTGAGGACAATCGAATTTGGCAAATGTTTGAAAAATTGAACATTCCATTTCAGATGGTTATGCCAAATCTACAAATGTGCAGGTAAAAGAAGTTCCTCGATTAATTGCAAGAACGTTTTTACTTTTATATAACAAAAAATGCTTCAAAACTTGAACGGAGAAAAACTCATTTGTTGGTCAACATTTCGAAAACAATCCACTTCAATTATTAGATGCTTTTTCTCCCTAGCTGGTCAGACGTGGCTAATTCTTTTCCCTTCATGGAACGTGTTCCCAGGGTTAGTATCAATACGGTACCGATGAAAGGAAGATGGAGGATTCTCTTTGTAAGGTTTCGGAATGGCCGTGATCCTAAATCGATTCGCTCGCCAGGAGAGCCTTCTCCTCCTTCGTGGTAGCTCTCTCCACAGTTCATGCTCAAGAGAAAGAGAGCGAGATGCAATCTCCATTCAAAGCGACAAAAATTGATGAACCAGCCCAATCAAATCACGACCACCTGAGTCAGCTGAAGGATTTCTTCTCCTTCTCTCTCGTCTTGAGAGCGTTTGGCCTTCTGTCCAGATGGACCGATAAGAGGGCCTTGCTTTCAATTCAAGGCCAGATCGAGCAAAGTTCTCAAACAGGTTTTGTAACTTCATCCGTCCGCTTGCTCACTATGCCTCCCTACCTCTCTACCTCCTTTCCATTTTGAAAGAAAGGAAGCAAGATTGAACGCAGGTGGCCAAATTGACTGGATGTCACTCCGTGGTCAAATTAATGGCCCTCTGTTGCACCCAATCACCCTGTATTGTAAACGAAGTAAGCCATTAAGGGTCGTGCAAGCCTCGGTCGGAAATGGCCATCCAATGGCTTGCTTGGTTGGACAAAGGCTCACCGGATAGCTCCTCGGCTTCCTATCAGCAAGCACCATGTGTGCGTGCATTTATGACCTCTACTCAATTATGTCCCCGACACATTTTGTCGCCCAACAAGCCGCAAAAGCATGTGTTCCGATACCATCCGACCATCAGAAAGAAATATCCAAAAACCAAAAATATAAGCAAGGCGTCTTCTTGTCTTGCACGGTGTCGACACGTCGCCCTTCTGTTTCTGACCCTTTTAGACGGAGAGGAATCCCAAAGGACCTCATTACCTGCCTGCAGTAATGTCGGCCCGATCACGTTGGAAGGGAACCCCTGAGCCACAGGGTTGCCATTTTTGACCCCAACTTAACCCTCTCTAGAAAACAAGCCCTAGTAGTTTCTTCAGATAACACTCTTGGCTGTTGGTTATCTATGGCATAATTTTGAGAATTTATTAAAGTCTCGAGTAGGTTTAGCAACACTGACATGGTCGTAGTAAACCGAGAGGCGAATAGCCCAGGGTGACATAAAATCAAATGGAAGTTCGTTGGCAAAATTGGAGGGGTAAAATAAAGTCCCTTTTTTGGAGAGGGGGAACAAACCTTCCCCTTTTTAGAAAGCGCCCTAAATGTACTTGGAAGTACCCTTACTTACAAACACGGGAAAAACTTGAGTGCCAAAATATTGAGGCGCCGTATCAAAAACCCCGTTACACGGTGGATTCGAAAACTCCATTTCGGGAGTTATTCTTTTTGAAGTTCGAAAAGTGTGGCAATGAGATCTGGCTCTTTCATCAAAATCAACTTCTTTTAGAGGGGCAAAAACAACTTTGCATTTAGATTAGTTGTCAGTCTCTATCTCGTGATTTTAGAGGCGCCAATGATCACAGATCTACCTAGAAGGGCTAGCTGCAATGCTTGAAAACGTTTCGTGCCATGGATCGATTACCAACAACTGTTGGCCATTCTAGGACTAGCCTCACAACTCGAGAGGTGCAAATGTGTGATTTGATGCACTTGAAGTGGATGCAAATATATGTAAATCCTAGGCTTCAACTCAAAGTTGAACCGTGCAAATTACTTCTAGCTGCTTCAGAATTCATTGATATCTTCTGTAAAGTCTCTTAAGAGACCGTGTTCAATAATTCCTTGTCTTACACTGTTGATTTGAAGTTACGAAAGATGAACGGCTTTTAAATTCTGCCTTACATCGTCTTACCAACGTTCGTGTCTCAAGGTCTTTACTGGCAGATTTTAACGTGAGAATTCATCTCGCTGTGGAGCGATAATGAGATTCACACTCACTTGAAACTCTCTCGGGAGCTTGGCCATCCTTATAATTCAATATCCCAACGAGAGAGGCAGGCATGCTTGGCTCCATAGGCCTCAAAATCTATCTATTCCAAGAGGAGGCACTTCTGTTTTCGTCGGAAAAGGATTCCAAGCTGAAGGAGATCAAGTTGAGCGTAAAAGGTGCCACTTTGGTTTCAAAACTCATTTGGAAAGCCAACATGATATCTAAAAGGTCAAAATCAGGCTTGCCGTGATGGGCCCAGAATAAGTGGGATCAACTTGGAAAGTACGGCAAGGGGGCGGTAAAGACAACAAACTTCTTGCTTCTTGCTCTGCTGTAGATCCCTCTTCAGGAACACTCAAGGGAAATAAGTCAAGATGAGAGAAGTCTCGTGGAAAGATTCCCCCTCTCTCTCCTTTTCTCCCCTTAGCCCCCGTTCCTCCTCCATTTGTATTCAGAATGAATTCCGTCCCATGCAGGACTGGTACCCCTCATAACCAAGCCCAGAACCAACAAAACCATCTTCGCTCACCAAAGCCAGAAGAGCTCTTTTTTCGCCAGTTTGATGCTGAACTCTGTCTCCGTACCCTGCAGTCTAATGGAAGAGGCGTTTGTTCCATGTTCGGGTTCGAAACGCCTTTAGGAACCTCGTGACGATTGAGGAAAAGAGAAAGATCAATTTCTTCGACGCACTCTCACGCCCAAATGTCCCTGGTTCATTCCCGAGGAAAAATGGAGAGGAAAATTGTAGGCCAGATTGAGCCCGGCGAGCCTCAAATGCAATGCAGTGACAACCGCGATTGTGAGTTTGAGACAAGCAACGTGAGTAGTGCATGCACGAAATGGGCGAATTCTGCTAGTTCATTGTCAAAACAAGAGCTGTGGGCTGAAATGTTGTTGTTCAAAAGAGGCTGGTATCTCCATTGGCCTTGTGGTTTAGCACAATGCTCATTCCAAGACATGCCGTCATTCTTGTGTAATCTAATTTTCTTCGACGACAGATTTTGATGTCACGGACAATCTTGGTGTCGCTGAGGCGAACCATATAAGTGGGAAGTGGGACCAGTTTGGACCAACCACTCAAGGTTGAGCCACAACTTTACGAGGGGCGTTCCAATACAACTTGGCCTCAAGTTCCGATTTCAAGCATGCCACCAATTGGTCTAGTTCACAGAGTACAATAAGAGACGAAACAGCAGGGCTGCCATTTTACCAGCTGTAGACCCGAATATTACATTTGCTTGGTTTTTTTTTCAGGATCATTTCTTTGCTCTGATGATTGTAGTTGTCACATGTCTGGTGGGAAGTCGCTCGCAAAGCGATTGTGTGGCAAGCATGATGGCTCAAGAAAGACCCATGGACCATTATCATCCACCCGCTTTGCTTGCTCACTCCAACGGCCACAAACCCGGAGTATTGCAGATGACAAGGCGAAAGAATGAGCGGAAAAAGACCTCAGTGGCTGGAAGGAACAACACCCAGTGATGATAAGAAACTGAAGAAACAAATACGGACCACAAGTTGGTTGGCTTTCTCACAGATTGGTTTGGGCAAATACTTGGCGATTTCTATTATTAGATATGTTATTTGTAAGTAAGTCACGTAGCTTCATAAAGCTTTCGTTTCCATGGAAATGTAAGCGAGAAATACGTATTAAGGCCTTTTGAAAGGGTTATTTTTGCAATATTTGATAAGCAGTGACAGGTTGCCCAATATTTCATCATTTTCCACATGGTGTGTCTTCATTACACCCATCAAAGTAGTAAACTTATTCTTTGCAGCATTACTTATTCTGTCAAATCTATTTTTGTACCTTGAAAGTAATCATTCAGAACAAAATATCAACCACGAAGGAGCAGTGACTCCAGCATCCGTACACCAGGCACCTGCTAATCGAAGGCAACTCTGACGTCTCTGTTGTCTTTGAAACCCGATCGACAGCTGTCATCACAGCCCACAAATTACCCTCTTCTCTCCCTTATTTGCCCACTTCTGTCTAGATAAACGTTGACGTGAACATTTCGAGCCATTTCCAGTACAAAACCGAACGTCTTATTGGATTTTTGCCATTTCTCCCTGACATTTTTTTCACTCAAAAAGAGTTAAACTAGTTGCAATGGATCGGTTGTTTCGATCGGAGGGGGTTCCTGACAAGTTTCTGACTCTTTTGACAGTCACACTACTGAAACACGGAGGCCTGAGAGGAAGAAAACTTGACACATCTCGGATGATGGCGCTAACTCACAAGTGTGCGTTGCTATGATCAGAGGATGAGAGGCAAAAGTTAAAGGGGGGGGGGCTTTTCGGGGTTTTGAGGCCATATCACCATCACCATCATTGGAGGGAGGAAAGAAAAACACTCCTCATCTTCCCCCTCATTCATTTTGCCCATGATTGATTGTGAAAAACCACGCCTTCACACTATGGCATGGTACCCTTCGTTCGTTCTGTGTATAAGGAGGCCGTCATAGTACCCTCATTATTCGAGCAATTGCCAATTGAGGGGGCTTCACGGAAAGTCAACAACGAGATGATCGAAGCATGTTCTCATTTACCGGGTTAGCAGATAAGTCTGGAGGGTTTTATCGACCTGTGAAAAGGTACATCTTGTACTACGAACTGTGCTATCGTCTGACAAATGAAAGAAGAACCATTAATCAAGGACGTCTTCCATCTTGTTCCCTTCACCAGCCTAAAGTCCGCAAATTTGGTGGCTTCAACCATAGATTGGACAAGAGAAGAGAGATGGACCAGTCTTATTGGGATAGGGTTGCCAAATCGAAGCTGGCTAATCTTTAATCTGTGATGGATGGTCATTCATACCGGTTAGCCCAGCCAGATTTGAAGAGAAAAGAGAATAGGGATTAGAAGCATTATGACTGTTTGAACAGAGATACTACCCTGAGACCAATTTTTAATACCTGTCAATGAACGCGGGTAAACAAAGCCAGATACAGGGTCAGGGAAAGCATTAGAGTACACTCTTGGAATACACTGCGGCCTCTAATTCCAAGTACAAACGAAGGGAAATCTTCAGTGATGAAAGCGTGAAGACCCTCTGTTATATCAGAGAGCTCACAAATAGTGTGTTCTCTCATTCGCAAGTCTACGTTTAAGTCTGTGAGTGTGCCAAGATCATTTCCATGGCAACCCTTTCCTCTCCATGCCCTCATATCCGTCTAGTGAATTGCCTGACAAAAGGCCACGAATGGGGGAAAAAGGTCAAGATGATTATTCATCTCTTGGGAGAGTGTGGAAGACCCCACGAGGGAACGGTCTTTTTCTGAGCCGGGAAGTCAAAACTGGTTTTGGTCGGAAAGAAATTTAAAGGCCATTCTCATTGACCATTCGAAGCTATCCCGGAAAGTAATCCAATCAACCGTAGTTGTCCGTTGACACTCGCTTGAATGACTGAGGGTGAGGATTAATTGCTCAAGCTCTCATTGTATATGAAGATTAACGGTTGAGAAATACATCTTCCAATGTTCCAAAGTCCCAGGCAGAGACACAAAAAAGTACGTACTACAAATCAATAACACACACCAAAGTTCAGCTGACGATTCTGATTAAGCCACACTCACCTCTAGCAATTCCCAGCAAATCTCGATCCATGTTCGTATGAACGCTTGGCCATACTGGGAATTGTACTTGAAATACGCAGGTTCCGTGTTGCAAGTTGAGCACAATCTATCTACTTCAAACTTGAGGGCTCTGACAAGCAGCCTATGAATAAAACATGGTGTTTAGCTCTGGGACGGACCGCCGTCAATTGTTCCAGATCCAAGCGAAAGATCAGTCACCTCTAGCAATTCCCAGCAAATCTCGATCCATGTTCGTATGAACGCTTGGCCATACTGGGAATTGTACTTGAAATACGCAGGTTCCGTGTTGCAAGTTGAGCACAATCTATCTACTTCAAACTTAAGGGCTCTGACAAGCAGCCTATGAATAAAACATGGTGTTTAGCTCTGGGACGGACCGCCGTCAATTGTTCCAGATCCAAGCGAAAGATCAGTAGTCCTGGCCCACAGAATGGACGAAGACTCCCTGGAACACGTTGAGGGAACAACAGAGAAAGCCCCGTCGTCTTATCAGCCAAATATTTAATTAGTAGTGTATCAAAGAGACCCAAGGGATCTAGCCGTTTCCACAAACTACAACAATGCACCTGAAACCATAGCCACTCGCTTGTAATCTTCCCTTTGACTTAGGATCAATACATAAGGAACCAACTAATTTGCTTGAAGAACAAAGAGCTGAAGCAAAACAGAACACGAAAACTTGACCTCCGGATGGATTTGCGATTTTGAAGGACTTCCATAAAGAGAAGAAGACTCCATTTTGGATAAAGTAGAAAGTGAGGAAGCCTTATTAAGAACCTTCAAACACGTCAAGCGACTCTAATTTTCCCTGTATGTTTCTAAATATACTCGTAGCACTCTCGTGAGGCGTGTACTTTTTCCTTCTACCTTGTTCAGTTTTTTGTCCGAAACCTCCATTTTAGGCAAACATTAAATCCAAGTCAGGTTCTTATCAGTGTATTATCACACACACACACCTTTCGGCACGCTTCCGCCCAAATTTGGAAGTTGAACTCCAAAGCAACGAGAACCTCATTTTGAATCAACTTTTAATGAATGAAGAGAAGACTAAATATGGGCGGTTCATCCTCTATTTAAAACGGACTCAAAGTCTTGTTATTCTTAGAGTGGACACATATTAGACGCGATGCCATGTGATTGAGCGTAGAACCACGTGATTCCGTTTTTTCGTAACCAAACTGAGAGGGTGAAAGATTGGTTATAAAATGGAGAAATCTAACTTGAGGTGAAGATTGAAGACTTGGATCAAGAATGAGAACCCAGTCCTCGAGCAACGGAAGTAAACAGGATATTATTCTCCCCCTCGTCGATAGTAATTAAGAAGAGGCTTAATGAAAAAATGCCGAGAGGGGATCGAATTTCCACTCGGGCAAGTTGTTCGAAAATCGAGCTCAAGCTAAAACGCCAACGAATCAACGATTGGATGTGATATGCGAATTCAATCGCACTCAAGAGTTTTTCATTTCGTCTTGGAGGACTGTGTAATCAAGTTTAGATCTGAATTACGACAAGGGGTCTTTCGTTCTTGTGCTGGCTTAGCCTCACTCATAACTCCGTGCCCTATTGTATTGTACGTATGTTCAATCTTCATGCGTAGAGTAGGCTCGAGCAAGCTCAAAAGTTTCCCTGAATGGCAGGGGGTACAATTTGTAGTTGGGCAACTGAAGGGGTCGTCGTCCACAACTTCGAAGCCTGGTAAAGAAGTCATAACCTAGGATGTTTGAATATGCGAAAGAGTCGTGAGGATTTTCTGCTCCATGGACTTGAATTATTTTCAAGAGGCTCGTTAACAGGCACACGGAAGACACCGTGAAGGTTACGTTCGTCAAGCCCAAAAATTCAAACCTCCGTAACAACGACGTTTAAGGCGCTCTCTCTCTCATTCTCTTATTCTGCCGTTTTTTCCTATGTTTCAGGCTGGCTGTCCGGCGAAGGCTCTGGAAAGGCCGAGAAGGCTGTCAGAGAAAGGCTCCTCCAAGCGTTAACATGGTCCCAGTACAAGAGGAAGACGAAGAAGAAGACGACGAGAACCATGCCTGAGGATCGAACTGGGGGTCGACTTGGTCTCTTACCTCAAATGTTGACGAAGTGGCCAAGTCCAGTAGAAGACATACCACGAAGACGGCCAAAAGGCCCTGAGAGACCATGGTGTTCACGTTGGGTTCGAGTCCGGGCACTAGATGTTCTGAGCGATGTACTTGTCACAATGGAACAGGGATAGAACACCTTGATCACTGGTACGTGTTTCACTCACAACTGACTTGAGAAAAGGAAGGCTCCCTCAAACTACTTCTCCACTCTTCTCGCTCTCTTTCTCCTTCTCCTTCCCGATCTTCTTCCAGAGTCGTCGTGTTCGTCGTGGTCGTCGTCGTTTGCCCACTATTCCACCAATTCTGTTTTAAGCAGGGGTCGCCCGCGGAAAGGCACTTTTAGTCGACCCGTCAGCAGCGGCGACAACGACGGCGACGACGTCGGCAATGGCAGCCTTGTCGTGTCCCTTCCTGTCCATGGTCATTTTGAAGTCCTTCTCTCGTCGAAAACACGAGTCGCTCGCTAGTCTTTGGTGCCAGGAAAGCGATCGAGTAATAAGTGGCGGACGTCTGCACATGAAGGGGGTGAGTCAGAGGAGGAGTGGAGTGGAGAGGACGAGCAGAGAGAAGACCGCACAAGGACCCCCGAGCAGGCTCGAACCCGTGGCAATTCAGGACCCGACCGACCCCCAATCTGAGTTCGCCTGCGTTCACCAACTTCGCTTCTTGCTTTGACACCCACCCATTTCTGGCTGGATTCCTCGGTTTCTTAAGGCGAGGAGACGCAAGGTGGTACATAACCAAATCCCGAAGAAAAACTCCCAAGTCGCGGGGCAGGAGTGAAGGGCTCCTTTCTTTCCTTCCTTCCTTCTTTCCTTCTTTCCTTCTTCTTTCCTCCCTTCATTCGTTCATTCGCTCGTCTTGTTCTTCCACTTTGACTCTATCCAACGTTCGTTGTTGGGTCGTTCGCTCGTTGTTTCTGTCCCTTTCATTCCACTCACTCCTTGGTTGGCGGAGGCCATTCTTCCAAATGCAGAGGGAATTTAGACCCAGAAAGAAGAAGTATCGAGAAATCGCCGAGCTACCGAAGACAGAGAAAGGCAGGGACAACCGACACTGAGCCTCGGAAGAGAGGCAATCCCAAAGGCGAGAGTTCTGGCCTCGGGTCAGGGTTGCCGGCGGTTACAATTCGACCATTGTCAGAGCTGAGCCTGAGTAGTGACACTGACTCAAGGATTTCCCCGCGACTCAGGAATAGGAAATTGGCCAGTTCCAATTTCAAGACAACGGGGCACTTGCTGAATTGGAGCCTTTTAAGGTTTGAAGGGAATAAGCTGAACATTTTCATCTTATATGCTACCATTTAAGGGTTATGCTATCCGTCTTTTTTTTCGCTTTCGCTTTGAGTGAATTTTTTTCACTTATCAACAGCTTTCTTGCCATCTCACTCCTACTTTTGCAACTCTCGAAAGTCATTCCTTGCGCCTGAGGGCCTCATTTTTCAATGGTTTCCATCTCATCCCTACTTCTCTGAGCTTTCAGATTAGAATGGATTTTGATTTTGAGGAGGAGGAGGACGAGGACGAGACGCAGAAGAAGCTAAAGTCTCCTTTCAACTTTAGACTTTTTGTGCTCTCAAAATGTTCCAACGATCTCCCAGGCATAGATTGGAAGTTAGGCTCCTACCAACCAACAATGAACATCTTGCCTTTTGTCGTATCCCAACAACTCGATTTTGGAGTCGACTAAGACGCGGTAATTTTATAGGGACAGGATAACCGTGTGTGGGGGGGGGTTGATGAAGGTTCCGCAACTTGGTTCCTTTTGGCCTTACTTATAGAGCTCATTTACCTTAGCCCCGTCCTTGAAATGAGACGAATTCTAAGACTCAAAATTCATATGAAATATTACGAGGTTCTCCTTTTGAGTAAATCACGTTTCAACGGATAAGTTAGAAGACATCTTGTACAAATTGGTCCTCGCAGGCACAAGATGAAATGAGTAAAATCAAAAATCAAAGTTTTGATCTTGGTACTCCATACCAATTCATACATGAGAATTGAAATTATTGAGGTCATTCATTGTACTTTTAATCTAAACCTTGACTAGGCTCATACTAAACTAAGTTAAGACTTGTTTCACAGAACTCCTGCTAATTGGTAGTTCGACCCCCAACACGAAAGCATGCGTGTATCGTCACATTTTGTGTGAGCCCAGCCTCATCTTCCATGTAATTGTAACAAAATGCCTTAAATTAACGAGTGTTTATTTTTTCAGATCTTCAGCATCGTCATCATTTCGGTCGCGGTTCCGATTACTTCGATTTCGATTTCGGTTGCGGTTTCGATTCCGGTTTCGGTTTCTTCGGCCTCCACCATCATTATCGTCATCATCATCTCTATCGTTGTCATCATCTCTGTCCCTGTTTCTAGTGGCCACTTCAAAGTCGCGGTCATCTGCGTCATCAAAATCGTAATCATCATAGTCAAACCGAGGACGGCTGGACCGATGGTTCCATGGATAGGCTTGACCACCACGCCTCCTGGTGGGACAGATATCATTGCCACCATCTTCAAGACAGACGCAATCATTGCTTCTGGAACCAGACACAAATCCCGGCCTTCGACGGACATTATTTGGGGTTCGGTCACCTGAAAGATAATTGTAGAGGTTGCGTGATGTCGTTCGAAAGTTTCGAACATTCATTTGTTTCTAGCGGTACCGTCGCCTCGCTTGAGATAGCAATCTCGGGCCCATCCTCGGCGAAAGGTCCAGAATTGGCAGCCATCTTGGTCAATGCAGGATTGTTTGCAGGCGTAAGGAGATCCAGCTGTCAGGCCACGTCCATCACCCACATCATTGCCCTCAAGATCGGTGTTAATGTAGCTGCATTTGGGAAGCAAGGTTTCCACGTTGACGCCACTATCGTAATAATCGTAATCATGGATGGGGTGGACATGCGACACCCTAGGGCGAACTGCGCCGCCGAAGCCTGGTTGAACTAGAAAATGAATTGAGTTGAAACGAATCATTTATCCGTGTCCTAATGAATGGCATTATTGATGTTCTCAATGTAATCACAAAGGCCACGTACCACTGGAATATGGACGGAGATGCTTGGGCGGAGAATTAGCATTTTGGAAGCGAGTCAAGTCCTTACATTCTCCTTCATATAACAACATATTTCAATTTTTATCTCAATCCAACGCCTATATCAAAAGTTGAGCCCTCTCAAAGCTCACCACATAACTCTCCGCAGAATGTATGGTCATTTTTGGTAAATGATTGCCAAAACAGGGTTACATCATTCATTCTATGGCCCTTTTATGTACTGGGTTTTGACGGGCATACATTTTGACCCAGTAGTGAAATGAAATTTTAACCACTAATCGTATTGATCTGGGGCCGGTCTCACTTGAAGAAAACTCAGCACGCTCCCAAATTGTTAATTCAAGACTTTAGATAGCATTCCCGTCCATATTCCAATGATTCATCCTAAGGTGTACCTTCACTACGTAGAAGAATCGCAAAAAAACAATGTTTTTGATATTGCAAACCTGGCCATTAGCATCGGAACAGCTTTCGCCTTGTTCATTCCGGGATCATTATTTTCAGCTTAACCATAAACTCGCTATCCTAAGTTCAAGGAACATTGATCGTAATTTTTTTAAACCAGACAATTGTACGAGTAATTAACTACGTTCAGCACAAAAATACGTATCCAAATAATACAAGGAAATGAACTAAAAAATTATAAATTCAGGAACAATGCTTTCAAAGCCTCCCCATAAACATCACGAATGCGTGTACTTCTCAGTCTCTTTGTCATAGTATACAAATAGCCTATGACAAAGGCTTTGGTTCAAGAACTCACCCGCTACACTCCCTCGTCCATTCACCGCATGCACGGTTCTCCGTCCAGGTCGACCAGAAACGGCCACGTAAGAGCCTTCAAATCCGTGATCGATCCCATGTCCCGGTATCACGTGAGCTACCCCGTGATCTCGAATGATTGGTCGCAAAATCCTTTTTTGGACCGTCACGCGGGTTCTGACGACTGGAGGAGCTGAGTGAACCACTGAGTGATGGCCATACCCATAATTGCGGCGACGTTGATGATAGTCCTCGTTCTCTTTATTTGGATCGGATTGTGCATTGTCGAGCAACTCCACATCTTCTGAGAGATTGCCATCAGATTGGGATTGAACTGATGTGGCTAGCAGGAAAAATGAAACGGGAAGCACTAAGAGACATCTCATCTTGCGAGATCTTCTTCTAGCGACGGCCTAAATCCAACTGAAGCTATCATCTGTGCATGCCATCGACCATAGACGACGGCTTAACCAACTGGGGTCTTCTTTATTGTGCTATAATTAATGGCTTTTACGCCCCCCACCATGGATTAAATTAACCACCGACTCCAACAAATCCTTGTTATTGAAAAAGTAGTTAGGCTTAAATAAGCAAGCAACTTATAGCCTCCTGAAATTGGAAAACATGTGGAGGATGCAAACATTTTCGGAGGCAAGATATGAATTGCTGATCGTTGTACTTTTAGCGTAAACGAATGCATTTATTATTAGAGGTAGTACATATGACGCTTCCATTTCAATTCGACTCGACCACCGAGAATCGTTTTGTTGTCATCTTCTGACCACATGACGCAAATATAGATGAACCACAAAGCCATGTTCAACACGGATATTGTCGACGTGATAAAAGAAGACGACGAAGAAAAAGAAGACAGATATGCCACTAATGAGAGCCAATCACTGGCCAGCACGTTCATCGAGTACACACGTACAAACGAAGCCATTCCTTTTAGGGCTCTCCAATCAAATTGAGAGGGACTTATTCAACTGTGCCTGTACAAGGTAGCGTTTGTATCATGCTGCATAAACAACGACGAGAACACTGGGTTTTCAAGTGATCATTAAGGTTCTCAAAATTATGCATATAAAAGGATCTCACTATGCAAATAAAGATGCCAAAAAACAAGACTAGGATGCAAATAAGGATCCATATAAACTTCAAAGATGCTTTATGGCATACTAAGGTATTTTGAGTAATTTGTTAAGCTGGACACATATCTTCTTATAACATGCTCTGATTCCACTGGATCAATATCTGAACAATAATCTAAGACTTAACTTCCATAACAATCACAGGTGTTATCAATACAACAGATTTGACTTGTCCCCCAATGTAATCAAAAGCCAGTAGTGATACTTCAAGTTTGGATGGGTGGTGTCAGGGTATCTGGGATAGGTACTGAGATCACTACATGGAAGGAAAATTCAAGGCTCTCCCGGAAATCACTAGTTTTTATACCAAAGGAAACCTACTTGCTATTATTAGAAACCGACTTTGGCAGATGCCATTTTTTGAAAGTCCTCAGTGGGTTGCTTTTTATGGGGTTTTGTTTGACAAAATATGCTCATTCAACATTTTCCAGTGTGTTGTGCAACCATCTGTGCCCTAAGAAAGCGATGGCAGGTGGGACCCTGAATTTTCACGTGCAGACATACGTCAGGGGGGCCAATTTCTCATCAAAATAATGAAAATGCAAATTTTCGGCCCAGACAAAATCAGTCAAAAGAAGCCTAAAATGCATAAAAATGTGAAAACGTACCAAAGATGCAAATGATGCAAATAAAGGTTAAGGATGTAAAGATGCAATTAAGGGCCCAGGATGCAAATTGGCTATCATCTAGGTGTCAGTACGGACATTTTTCCAGAGGCTTTCCACGGGGTGCAAAATACTTTAAATAGAGATTACACGAACATAGAAATAATAACAATAATGGGGATCAAGGTTTGCCTAAGTTTGAAAATTGCTCGAGAGTTTCGATAAAGTCTCATGAAGTAAAAGTACACGGGAACATTTCACAGCTTTTTTCTGGTCCTAGATCCCGTTTAGACCTAAACTTTCAGTTTCCATAACGGTCTTTTGGGGACTTCACTTGAGTCAAACGATGTTCATGATTATTACCAGTCTAATTAACTTTGGGATTTGAGTCCCAACCTGTCTTAGTTCCGGCTAAAGATCTTTTAGAATAACAGGGATTTTCAATTTTTCAGACTTCCTCGCTGCTACTGGGAACGAGTTTCCTAGCAGTTAAAGACAAAAAACTTATCTGACTGAAAAAAAATTACCGCTAAATACTACAAATATTTGAGGGCAGCAAATTGAAAAATGAAGGAGCGCGAGAAAGAATAGAGTTGGACTTCATTGTTTTAAACTAGCCTGGATTCTCGAGGGCTTGAAGGGGCTCTCAAAACGCACATTAAGCCTCGACGGTCACTAAAAATTGACCTTCAATCCTGGGTTAGGGCAAAGCTCTTGGATGCTTTTGAAAACGTACAATATCAGATACCTTTGTACCTTCTCTGAGTACTGTACAATCCCAACCTTTCTAGTCTCTCTCAATCCTGTGATGTTCCTAGTGAAACATTGTTAGACTTGTTCGACCTTTTGCAAACCTACTGAACTCATTGGAGCCCAAATGTGTCAAAGCATATTCAAGATGTAGCTGAACAATCAACTTGCACAGAGTTAGCATCGTGATGCTATCTCTAGACTTAAACGTGCGATACTGTATATCCAACCACATGTTTGAAAAGCTATACCCACCTTCAGCTGGCTATGCTCATCGAACTTTTCCAAAATTTGGAGACTACACCGTACATTCATGAACAAAACTTGCTTGATAATTTTACCTTCATTATCCACGAGCGGAGGATGACAAAATATATTGATTCATTAGCTTTCATAAAGAAAAACAAAATTTTTGATCTCGGCCAAGCCGCTTGACTTTTTGTTCAAACCATATATGTTTGCACGGTGGATTTTCACAAGTTATTTTTGAGGGTTGGACAAAGACCCATTTTTGAAATGCGATACTTGCACCTTTTAGAGATACCTAGTGCTAAAAAAATTAACTCTTTTATGTTTTGGCCCAATTTTTGACCTCATTTTATAACTAACCAAGCTAATAACGAGACTGAAAATTTGTTAGATAAATTAGAATTAGAGTAGGAACTCTAATTCGTTGGACAGAAATGATTGATATGGCCTATTGATCAAAGTCTACACTTGGAAGCAAAATAACAATAGCTTTTTGTCATTGTTCTAGTGGTCCACACATCTAGTGGTGGGCTTTCAAAAATACGATTTAGAACCGCAAAAAGAACATCAGTAGTACAATATTGAAATTTGATAGTGGCAACAACCCTCGACATCGCCTTGAGATTTTTTGCGGTGCGTTGCACTTTTTTCTTAAATGACGGTCAGTAAGCATCTGATGCGAAAACAAATTTTGCCCTTCTTGGTATTGCTGAAAATCAAATATTGCAAAAACACAAAAGAAGACTTTTGATTGCCTTGGGTATTTCGTTTATAGTTACAAATACCATATGCTTGTTTGCAGGGCTTGAGTAACGCCGTTACAAATAATCAAATGAGATCAGCTGAATCAAAAGGGACAGTGACCAGGGTTATCATTTATCAATTTACATTTTATGTAACACATGACATTTCTAGTTGCATGATGAAAACCCGTAAGTTAAGCTTCAAAATCTAACCCTATTTTTTCTCTCGTCAAACCAATGGAATTCTTGCCTTAGTCTAATTTTTCTAAACCATCAACAGAAGAATGAAAAATACTTGGTGTTTTTTTAAGTAAAATTGAAAATTGATCAAAATCAAACAACCCTTAATCCTCGAGCCCTTGCATTGTTTTACCCTTGCACCTTCGTATATTCGTCATTTGCTTCACGTCATATTTACTAAACATTAAAAAGTGTTTTTTTGCAGTTTTAGGCCAATCTTTTATCTGCATAGGTAACTTAACAGCAACCCGTTACATTTTCTAAAAAGTAATGGCAATGGTAATCCGTTAATTTTTTCGGTAACGATTCAAGCCCTTGTTATTTGTTAACAGAATTACATTTCTTCCTGTTTTTCCTCTAGAAATTGATTTCAGACGTGCAATTTGGGTTTCTCGACTTTGAAAATCTTAGGATTCATTAAAGAATGTTTGTGAGAGCCTCCAAAAACAAAATTTGCATTAGCACGCAAAATGTGTCACATCCCAAAATTTCAGGGGTGCATACTTTATTGTTCGAGTTCGCTTCAGATGTTCTTGTATATTTATTGCTAACATTCAAAAGAGGATCTTGACAAAAATATATCCCCTCCCCTACCTCCCCATAGGGAAACAAAATGTTAACTCTGAGGCAATTAAGTCCTAATTTATTATTGTGATTTAGAACAACATAAACAAAAAGATGCATAATGTGTTGCTGTCCCAAAATTCCATGTCTTTCTCTTGTTCAAAATTTGAAGGAAGTTTTCTAGCATTTGATTTGATTATTAATTAGAGATTGCGTGAGTTCGATCACCCAACACACCCTCCCAGTCTTTGAGAGAGCCTAGAGGGCCCATAGGAGAGCCCAACATTTTTTTAGCACAGATATCTTGATCTAACTTAGGTTGCAGTGATTGGTCAGACTCAGAGTGATGAACAAATAATGTTCAACCACATTTCTACTGTATAATAGTACGAAACCGTTGTGAACACAAGTGAGTGTTTTGTTTGTGATAGTTCCAAAGAAGGTGGCAATCAGCTCAGCTGACCTGACTACAAAAACAATTCTGGCCATCTGGGGATAATTTGGACCAAAATGACATATTTCTGGTCGGAAGGTTAATATCTACTAAAAATCCAATCCCGACCGTTATGTCGTTATTTGGATCAATTTTTGATGAGCAAGCAATTTTTCTAGAATAAATCCTACAAATCTCATTTCAATAGTTCATTTTTTTAGCAAAAGAGATTTCTGTACAGAACAACCTGTCAATGAAAATAGTTTTGAATAGTTGATTATATGGGTATATTGCATTAATGAATACAGTGTGTGACCTGTTGCGTAAGCCGACCTGTGGCTATTACTTTTTAAATGTAATTTATGCCAATTAGATTAGTTTAAAAGTATATCTATTGCAATTACTTTCCAATTTCCAGGAGGAAAGTACGTAGATGTTGTTGATCGAATAGCCTATATCAATTTAGATTTGGACATTTTTTGATATACTCCAGATCAACACTAACATTCCAGAGATCTCAAATTAGTTTGCACAACAAATATTGCATATTTTTTAAGTGGTAGCAATTACTAGTAACAAATTCTTTCATCTTGATAGTAACAGGGATTACTTTCCTTGTTTGCAAGTTGTTATCAGTTAATTGTTAAGGGCTTGTTACTTGTTTATAAAGCTAATGAAAATCCAAACAAAAAATATAATGCAGTTACTTTCGACGATAATTTTTCTGCAGTGGCTCAAATTACGAGTGATTTTCGATGCCGCTTTCCACTATTTTTGTCGATTTTTGCCTGTAATTTGTCCTTAGGATTTCAGTAAAAATATTTTAATATTTCAGTCTCATTTGCCTGTACTGTTGGGCTCTTGCTAAAATAGATATTCGAAAAAATAAATATTTTGCGAGATCCTGGCGATGCTTCAGTTCCTTTTTTTTATTGTTGCTTGCAAATAATTTTTGCATTTAATTCATCAGAAATTGCTATAACTGAATTGAACTTGATGACCTCTTCAAACACGATGAAAAAACGATTTTACCCAATTATTTGAAGAGATGGATTTGTTTAGACCCTATGGTGCGTCTACACGAGAAACATTCTGTCACAAAGTTTGCCTACTTATTT